>NC_134483.1:105684349-105984349 GCF_040206685.1 Ascaphus truei | reverse complement strand
CTGCTTCTTCATTGCAACCATTATTGGGACACTGTACAAGGAAATGTATGGTAGTAGTATGTTATATCTTTGTGATATTTAATAAACATATATATGAAAATCAACACAGAAAAAAAGAATCCCCTGATTGCACTCAAGCATATCAAAAGTAACAAAATGAATTAATCACAAATAGACATACATAAGTTAAAAAAGGGAGCGGTGGTGTCCTGCCTGCTGTGAGATGGTACTATAGCCCCTTAAAGACAAAAATAACAAGCTGAAATAGGCTGTTACTAAATTTGAATTGGTCTAAAAGGAGAACATATTACTGAACTATAATGTGGAGACGTAATGAAAAGCTGGTACTATATGCTTAGCAGATGAAATAACTGCACCAATAAATAATGAGTGTAGAAGCAAACCAATGTTTGCCTCTAACAACTCAGACCGGCCAGTCAGTAGCTACTGAGATAACAACCCTTATAGTGAGTCAGTGTGTGCATAACAGCAATAATATGCAGTAGATGGAATAAGTATAATTTGGCACACACAGAGGTAGACTAATTGACAGATGATATACAACAGAGTCAAAATAAGGTGCAAAAGATACTTAGCACAAGTCCAGCAGTAAAAAAATGTCCACAGCCGAGGAAGATACTCGTAGGTTCAGTGTTGGCAAGTCACGGCCGCAACCGCCACACTGCGCATGCTCCCTGTGTAGTGGGAGCGTAGGGCGGAAACACGTGATGCGCCAGGAGGAAGTGATGTCAGCTGGGGGCACCACCAGATCCAGAAGAGACTTAGGGCTTCTTTCTTAGTTACTTATTATAAACATACAGTATGTACAAGTGAGATCCCCTCCTTTGGTTCCTCCTGGGATCTGAGGCAAAATGGCTGAACCCTGCCTTTATATAACCTTTGCCCCTCTCCTCAGTTACTGGTCAAATTAAAGGGTGGGCTTATTTACACAGAGCCATCCCCTACAGGATGACTCTTCTAGCAAATTCTAGAAGCAAGACGCAACCAGACATTTAACCTTTAAATTGAAAAATTAAATAAGTTGGATGAGAATATGCACATCTAGGGCCTGTTAAACGAATTAACCCCTTTAACTCCCCTATGAACCTGGACTGACTAGGAAAACTTTAGCATACCCCTACGGGTGCTACATGTATATGTGTATTGTATACTCTCCCATTTATACTGGAAATGCATTCGAAAACATATATAAAATAGTTTTATATAAAATTTGTAAGTTTTCATTTAAACATGCACTTGTCATCCATCAGAGGATGTCAAAATCATGGCCCATGAAAAAAAGCTTCATTTTCAAGTAAAAATACTTTTCTATGTGTTTAGTTGTTTTCAACATTTGTACAAAAGCCAGTTTGCTGAAATTGTATTTAAATGTAACTCACTAAAGTACACTGTAACATATTTGCTTAGTACACATAAGAAACATGGATCATACATTTAATGAAATTACTACAGGCATACCCCGCTTTAAGGACACTCACTTTAAGTACACTCGCGAGTAAGTACATGTCGCCCAATAGGCAAACGGCAGTTCACGCATGCGCCTGTCAGCACGTCCTGAACAGCAATACCGGCTCCCTACCTGTACCAAAGCTGTGTGCAAGCGGGGAGACTATAGAGCCTGTTACAAATGTGTTATTTACATCAGTTATGCACGTATATGAAGATTGCAGTACAGTACATGCATCGATAAGTGGGAAAAAGGTAGTGCTTCACTTTAAGTACATTTTCGCTTTACATACATACTCCGGTCCCATTGCGTATGTTAATGCGGGGTATGCCTGTACTTGGCTCAGCAAACAGATTATTTTCACAGAGGTAGATAAAATGATTAGTGCATGATCACTTAAAAGGTCCATGACTGAAGCTGAAATAAATATTTTCTCTTAAATTTCCCTCAATGCTTTAAAAATATATACTTTCTATAACAGAAATGAAAAATGTTTACATTTATAAACAATATACAGTCAAAGAAGTTCTTCATATTTTACACTTCTCACCACTTCACATGGAGTACATTAGGCATCTAATCAATAACATTACAGAGTTGGGTTTGATATAAAACTTGAATTCTACTTTAATAGTACTAAAGATTCAACATATTCGTAATGTCTTTAAAAATCAACTTGAATAATTCCAGGATGTATTTGTAAAGCTGTGTTCAAATGGGTATCATAGAAAAGAAGAATGTTTCATTTACCATGTCTTTTATGGATTGTATTAGTGTTATTTTTTTCATGAAATCTGTATACTCTGTTTGGCAAAGAGGCTCATTACATTTCACAAAAGTTATGGAAAAACCTGGACAGAGAAATCAATAAAATATAACAAATGTAACAAACTAATTTTAGCATTTTTATATTAAAAGTAGGATCTCCTGGCTGATGGCACCTGGAATGTTGCTCCTTTCTCTGTCACCTTCCCGGTAATGTGGTGGACTATAAATCAGTGTAGACTGGTGTAGCTGGGATAATGAGGTGCAGGACGAGTGCGTGATGAAGGAAATCTCAACTTATATTTAGGTCTTGTCTTTCAAGAACATGAGTAAGATGTTGTAACATCTCTTTTATAGAATCAGTACAGTTCATCTACACAACTGACTATTAATATTTCTAGTACCCCAACCGGGTAAGCACCCTACCTAAATAAGATAAGAGCTTATTGCCCTTAACATGCTCAGCATACATTTCTTTTCTAATATTTTTGTTTAGTTGTTGCTGTTGACAGTGGAGAATGATGGTTCGTGCCTCTGTAGTTTATCCATGTTAACCTTGGTCGGAGTAGTATAGTAGCAGTGGAGGTAAAACAAATATTTACACTATTTCACCGTAGGTTGCTGTTGCGTTGATGTGTTTCCATTTCAAATTCCCCTAATATTTTCTCTGCAAATAGAGAGAAGAAATATGGAGATAATGTTAATATTGTTACATATTATTCTGTATTAGTGCTTTGGACTTGTGCCTTGTTGATAAAAAGTGACATAGATTGTATGCAGAATAGTGTAAAACAGACTGTAATCCTCACATTGCAACAGTTGGGGTGTGGCAGGGTGGGGTTAACATAGCTGTCACAATGCATGATGCTACCACCTAGAGTGAGTGGGTGTGCTTGTGTCCCTCCCCACCCCTGAAGTAATGAAGATGTGTGCATAATGGGACGTGTAATTTGTGTTTAAAGTGTGTACACCTTATTTTGTTTACCGTCCTCAACAGCTCCTGTCTCAATCAATCCTACGCCTAGTATGTATTTCATGTTAAAGGTGTTCACACATGTGGAAGGTGTGAACTTCACAAATGTTGGAGGGCCTCCGCTTGTCTCGGCAGCATGTTTAGAGAGCTGAAAATCTTCAAGCTTGTCTTTGAGCCCTCCCCTGTAGTCATGCCATCTTTTCCTGAGCTCTTACACAGTGTGCTGGATTGGAGCTGTAACACTAACTTTTCTGAAAGCAGTCTTTCATATTGCAGTTTTCTCTGTCCGAGGGGCTCTCGTGGAGGCCTTTCCAAAGAGCTTGTTAGTCTCCAGAATGTACTAAATGAGAGCTTTGATTTCCTATTTGTTAAATTTGTGCTTTCTTTTCGTCTCAACATGCTGGCTGCTTGATTCCTCCGTCAGGATGTTGCAGACCTGCTTCTGCTATGTAGACTTAGGCCGAGTCCATAGACGGACAGGCCGTGCTGAGGCGTGCAGACGCTCCGCGCTGAGCCCCTGCATCCTCAATGAGGAAGACTTGAGAGGGGGCTCACGCGAGCGTCCGCAGGCGTGCTGACGAGTTGGAGGTTTCAGCCGAGCGCCAAGCTGTTTTTCAGCGCGCTGTCGGCTGAAAACCTCCAATCACAGCACAGCAGCGTCAATGTCACGGCGCCGTGACGTCGGCGCCGTGACATTGACGTCAGTGCGTCACGGGCGATTGGCCCAGCGACATCACTGCCCCACCTCCAACCACCTCCCCCCGGCTCCCTTCGCGCACGCTGGCTCGCCTGCAAGTCCGTGCCATCGCGCTGACTGAAGCAGGCGAGCCTCAGCGTTAGCGCGCCTCCGCTCTCCCCACACCTCTATGGCCCGGGCCTTAGGGTGAGTACTCATTTGCTAAAGCTACACAAAAGTTATTATGTAAAGTACAAACACAATGTTGACACATAGACATATGCTTGCACAAGACGATAAAATTATGCATAGCCAATGACAATAATCTAAGATCTCGTTATAATAATTTAAGAATAGTTGTTTGCGACACTGATGCGTGCAAAGTCTAAATCGGGGGCTGAGATCTCAAATAATGATGATGCAGCCGTAACTTATTTATGACTATGCTATTTTTGCACCTAAGTCTAAACTCTAAATCAAGCCCTTAGTTTGCACTTCTATGATGGTTTATGGTGGCTTGCTAGAACAGAGCTATATTGCTACCATAACACATTATTTTTCCACCATAGAACACCACTGTAAACTATGTTTAAATTATTTAATTAAGCAAAATATTGAAACAACACTTTTCACCTTTTTACAGCATTTACAGATCCCATTAAGAAGATTAACAAGTAATACTGTACGTTGAAATCTGCACATATGTTACAACCCTACATTAACGGCTACTCAAGTCATGTGATCTACTGATTTGTGGCTGTGGAAGGGCCTATATAGGTAGAATGATTAGATCTTTAAAGAAACGTATTATGGAGCATATACGGTCCATTAGATACAAAGATGATAAATATTCAGTTTCAAGACATTTCATGTCCTGCCCCAGTGAAGGGATTGACGATTTTAAATTCCCAGGGTTAGAAATGATGCCAACATCCATTAGATGGGGAAATAGAATTTAAATACTCAATCAGAGAGAGATGTACTGGATCTGTATTCTTCTTACAACTGATCCATCAGGCATTAATGTGGACTGGGAGCCGATGCATCTCCTTCAATAAAAGGAAATCTCAAGCGATTTAGATACGATTTTGAGTTGACATTATACTGGTATATTCCATTTTCAGATTAGGTCTTGGCTCCATCATTATTATTGTCTGTCAGTATTTATTTACATGATCTATTTCATGTATATACGGTCCACCGTTTAGTTAGAATGGTTCACATGCTTGAGAACACAAATTTCGATACATCTTTCATATGTCCTTCATAATCATATTTTGGGTTCCTTGGAAATGTATTGTTTGGATTTCTCCTGCTACACCCTTAATAATGACATCCTTTTATTGTCTTGAACTACAGTATGTCAATTACATTTACAATGATGGCATGTTAGATACTTTATGTACCTTCATCCATATAATATATGTTCAGTTATTTGACAATTGGTTTCATTTTGAATTAGGGACACTATATTATCATAGCTGTTTTTAAATGTTTTGTATAGAATCTCACCTATTGTATGGGCCGGCCTTTAAGGACTGATCCTCTATATGGGACAATTGTTTCTTTCATGATTTGCTGCTTTGTATACATGCTGCGACTTAGTTACCATGTTTTTGGTGTCCAGTTTCTATGTGTGTAATGTAGGGATTTATCTCCACTGGATATGATAGCACCCCTGCATCAGCTGGTGCTGTTGTGGTGGTTTACGTGTCCCTTCCGGTGTCAAGGACTATTAAACAGCTGCAAGTTTTGATTTGTGTTACTCTTTGACAAAGGACCCCGGCGGGTGCAGAATGTGTTATAAGGACTGCGTTCTCTTTTTACTCTATGACATTGGCCAAATACATTCATTTTAAAGTGTACACTCTGGCTCTTTTAGTTTGATTGCTGTGCAATGTTCTAACCACGTTTCTCTACTCATTCATATGCTGAGAAAACTCCCATGGCGTTCCAGGTGAATTTAAATTTGAGTTGCTTTGAACTTTATTTTGTCATTGTCTTCAGTGAAGTACAAGTCCGCTAGGTGGGGTTTTCCTGACCCTAGAGATGTGGAGCAATCGGCGTAAACTGGGTGTACATAATCTCCCATTAACCTCAGTAGGCTTATGCATGTGGATTTTATATGTACTCACATAAGTGCCTGAGCATTTATGTATCATATCAAGAGACTTACTCACAACCACTTATGACACTTGGGACATAATTATCAGATTTTGCACCAAGTATGGAATACATTACCTTTTCGTGCAATTTCAAAGCTGACTTTATCAGCCATAAGGGCTTTTTAAATGCTGTTGGATACTGGTTATATATATACAACTCCTACAATCAATCTTGACAGAAGCACTGCACTGTGGAAGCGTTGCCACTACCCCTCGTTTAGTTGTAATAAGTTTGCCATTAAAGATGTGAATAGAAAGAGCTACAACAAGAAGGTATATGTAGGAGACGAGTGCAGAGGTATAACCAGGGAGACATAGATTTGGGGGAAATAAACATTGACTTTAATTTATCCTGTAGCTTCAAAAACAACACAGCTTTAAGGCAGCATACAAATAAACAAACAGCCTAACCCTTTATAAGGGATGACATATCCTTCCAGTCCCTATCTTTAGGGCTGGGAGGATAGGCCACTTGCTAACCTCTGACCCTAATGTCCAAAGAGGTACAGTACCTCTAATCAGGGGGCTCTTTATATTTACGTCTCCGGGTCCGGGTTTGTGTCCGTGGGGTCCACCCTCTGGCGGGTTACGGGATCCTCTGCATCTTGAAGTAGAGGGTCAGGTTCTCTGGGAGTAATTATATACATCTATGCACACATCACCATGAGGAGTGTGAGCACTATACACCACATGTACCTCACTCAGGCATTATCCTGAACCTATCCCTTGTATATAAGTATCTTCTAGGATTTGATAGAGTGACAATGTATCTCTACTTTTCGAACTAAGATCTAAAGAGCAACTTAATATCTCTATAAAGATACCAGAACACAGCAAACTATCTCTTAAGAGTCCAATATTTATATCCTAATTCTCAGGGCTCTTCTCAGCCTTATCTGTGTCAGTCTGTGCTGTAGGACCCAATTCTAAATTCGCACCTAGCTATTTCTTTTATCTTTAATTGTTTTTAATTTTCGTTTCACAATTCTAGTTTCCTGATATTATTCAGGACTGTTTGTCCCTTGTATACTGTATGTGTTTAATAAAAATAGATTTTTTTAAATGATATCTGGTGGGGGGGTTTATTGTAGAACCAGGGAAACACTTTCTCTTTTTCCTGTGTAGCCAGGTCACCTGATAGCTACTATTCTGCCCTTGGGCTGGTAGTAAACCCTGGTACAATCAGGTTGCCAGTAGTTGATGTGGGATTTTCCCCCTCCGAGAAGCTGCACTTGAGTGACAGCGGGTGGCGGTGACATCAGGTCTGGGCATGACCAATCATGAGCCAGACTTGCTGGCCTTCTCCTGGCTGTACTTACGGGCAGTACCCCCCCAAATTTAGAAGCGTCCTTCCCCACTGAGGAAGGCAGGTCACACAACTGGGAGCCTGAGATTAGGAACTTCCCTTGTGCTCTTCCCTCTGGGAGGAGAGTGAGTGTGGAATATACCTCTACCTCTGCTAGGGAGGTGAGCACACCTAATCACCTTCAGTTCCTGGAGTCTACTGCAGATGGAGGCGCTGCACTGCTAAAGAGATGTGGGGTATGAACACCAGAAGTCTGATCCTGTGTCTCCACTACCATCGACGGATGACTCAGTCCTCCTGTTGCCAGCAGATATATGTACCATACACCGTAGTAATGGACAAATCTCCCACCGGGTGGGGGAAACACCGTTACACCTATATCATCCCTGGGAACACTCTCTGACAGCACACACGTCCTTAGTGCTGGAGAGATCCCCAGCAGATTAAGCAAGAAGCTTTTCTACCTGACTGTTGAGCCAGGTGGAGACTAGCTAATTAGTTGAAAAAAATGATTAGCAGTCCTGCCACTCCTGACCAAGATCAAGACTCACCAGTGAAGAAAGTTAAAAATAATTTATTAATCTACATAAAACGGATACAGTCCACAAACAAAAAGGAAACTTCCTCCCACGCGTTTCAACCAAACTGGTCTTTCTCAACACTCCTTGAGAAAGACCAGTGTGGTTGAAACGCATGGGAGGAAGTTTCCTTTTTGTTTGTGGACTGTATCCGTTTTATGTAGATTAATAAATTATTTTTAACTTTCTTCACTGGTGAGTCTTGACCTTGGTCAGGAGCGGCAGAACTGCTAATAATTTTTTTCTACTTTTGTGCCACTACGATTGGACGGGTGCCGAGGAGGGACGCCAGACACCCGCTCTGGGTGGATCACCAAGGCAGGAGGCGGGGGTACCGGTACTAATTGTGAGTACCAGCGTTACTCCATACCCGTTCATTATTAGGAATTGGGACATTTGCAGCCACAGTACTATCATTAACAGACGTGGGTCTGCACCTATTCCATCCTCGCACTTACTTCCATATTAGGCTTACAACTCCATTACATGCTCCGCTATATATCTTTATCACACAGGCTCTTATTGCCGCAGTTTACCAGTTTGCCCTGGAGTTACAGACGGACTCTTCTACCTGGAGACTAGCTAATTGTCTGTATCTGCAATTAACCAGATACAGACTTTTTATTTGGAGCCCTATTTAGACAGGGGTTAAGGCTCTTTCCCAGTATACATTTTTAGATTTTATATACAGATGTAGCAAGATTTACAGTCTTCCCATGGATGAAAAAGTTTAAAGCCGTCGCAAACACGGTCCTATTTCTTGCTGAAAACAGTAAGTCTTGCAACATCTGTATGCCTTAATTAAAAAAAAAAGGTTGGCACTGGCATCCATCAAAGATGTACTGTATATACAGTACTGCAGTCAGCTATTTTTCATTTTGTTTGCTTCATGCTGTGAAGTACTGTGTACACATTCAGTTTCTTTTTATAGGAGTTAAGAGGTTTTTTTTGAGGAAAAAACAAAGTAGGAAGATGAACGGAAGCTGAAATATGGAGAAATCCTGTTCTGTTTTATTCCCATTAAGTTGTGTCTGTATGTGGGCTGGCCATCCAATCACCCATAGTGTAAGGAAGTAGCCCTGACATATTTTCCTAGATCTCCCTCTCGCCAAGTTCCTTTCTCTGTCCACCGGGTGTGCTGCTATTTTCTGTCTGCTCTGGGGTTCCCCTGTCTGTCTGTCTCCTTGTTGCTCCTTTTTTCTGTCCTTATAGTTTCCTGTTCCTCCCTTGCCTTTGTTTTGTGTACTGACTCCCATGCTTCTGTTTCTGCTTCTGTTTCTGCTTCTGTTCCTGTTTCTGTTCCATGTGGAGTCCTGTACTTATTAAATGCCCTTGCTAGTTATCTAAAACAAATATAATCACTATGCTTCTCCACGTGAGGAGCATGCAGCTAGTGAAGGATTTGGCCATACAAATGTGCGAAACAAAAAGTGAATCCCTGCGCTTCTCCCTTTGGGATAGCAATCGATGAGGAATATAAATATATATGTATGGTGTAAATACTTATAAGAAAAAAGGAGACTTTTGGTATACATCCTTTGAGCAAATAATGCGAAGCCTGCTAACCACGTCAAGGTAAGTCTCATTATAGTGGGTCCCTACGCTGACTGGTTGACCTAGCTGCAGTCTTGTCATCAGATGACAAGGACCCATCACAAGCACATACAAGGATTCAACCTCAACCAACTGGCGTTTATACAATCAATAAGTTCAGCTAGACATCCCTTGCAAAACTGATAATGAGTCTGTAGTACAGTTACAGTTACCCAATGAAAAGGACAAGTAGAATTAACTGTCACAGGCATAGCAAAGATAGCCCAGGCCATGTCATCTGATAATGTAACCCAGAATTAGCATGTACACTGAAAACAACTTGGGAGTTGAGATAGAGCCCTGTGGCAGTCCACATGACAGGTTCACTAGTACAGAGGAGAGTTGTCCTGAAGATACTTTCTGTGACTTGCCAGTAAAAAAAAGATTTGTAACAGCTGATAACTGTGCCGCCCAGTGAACAGAAATCCTTCACACACACTATTAAAATGCCATTATTCAAGGTAACAAATACAGCACAGATGTGAAGGACTACTAAGATCGAACAGTCACCTCTGTCTCTCGCTACTAGAACCAGAGCTATTTCAGCACTATGTTGTCTTCTGAATCCTGACTAGAATGGGTCATAAATATCATGGGTTGAAAGACGGGTGTCCAGTTGGCTTGCAACCACTTTTTCAATAACCTTCCCAAGGAAAGGAATATTTAAGTGGGTCTAAAATTAGCCATGCAGTCTGCGTCTAAAAAATACTTTTTGAAGTGAAACTTCTTTGGGCACACCTACCAAATGAGAAATATTCCCTGGCACTAAATAGAGTTGATGATGATGAAAGTGACATCAATGGCGACAGAAGTGACGTCACTGCTGGCAGAAGAGGCCATCAGCAACGTCAGTGTTGCCAGCTTCCACAAGCAAGTCACCGGAGAGGAGGAAGAGAGACACACACATGCACCAACCCCATCATCATGAGGGAGAGAGATGACAAACTGCTGGATCCTGAACACCACTCCACCAGTGAGCCACCAAAGTCCCCCCCCTGAGTGAGCCACCATACACCCCCCCCCCACCTGAGTGAGCCGCCAAACATCCCCCGAGTGAGCTGCCGAACACCTCCCCAACCCAGTGAGCCGTCAAATACCCCCCCCAGTGAGCCGTCGAACACACCCCTGTGTCCCTGTACCTCTGCTGGGGGGCTGACTCTGACAGAAGGCACCAGCAGCAGGACATACACAGTGTCCACAGCTCCGCCTGGGGAAGAGAATGGAGGCTGCTCTGGGCGGGGGACTCAGACAGACGCCCCCCATGTCTCCGTACCTCTGGTGGGGGGGGGTGGGTTGGGGGAGAAGAGAGTGGGGCTTAGCTCCAGCAGAAGGCACCAGCAGCAGGACACACACAGCAGCAGCTCCGCCGGGGGGGGGGGGGGAGTCAGACAAACCCCTCCCCTGTGTCTGCAGCCCCACCAGGGGTGGAGGGGGGGAGTCAGGAGAGAGGGCGGGAAGGACATGGAGAATAACACACACCACACAGAGAGAGAGAGACACACACACACCACAGAGAGAGCAAGAGAGAGAGACACACACACACACACACACACACACACACAAACACACACACTGACTAGTACACATAAACACACTGACTAGTACACATAAAACACAAAAAACACACTGATTAACATACACAGACTAACATACACAGACTGACATACACAGACTGACATACACACTGACTGACCACGCACATTCTGACTGACACAAACACACTGACTGACACACACATACACACACACACACTGACTAACACACACACTGACTGACACACACACACACACACACACACACACACACACACACACACACACACACACACACACACACACACACACACACAAAAAGGAGTGGCTCAGTGAATCAAGACACTGACCAGCACTGAGTTTGAAGCAGGGTTAAATTCCTGGTGTCGGCTTCTTGTGACCTTGGTCAAGTCACTCTATCTCCCTGTGCCTCAGGCACCAACAAATAGATTGTAAGCTCCATGGGGCAGGGACCTGTGGCTGCAAAATGTCTCTGTAAAGAGCTACATAAAACTAGCAGCGGTATACAAGAACATGCTATTATTAATTCAGTTACTATAAATATAGAAGTGCAAATAGCTAAAACATGCGTTCTAAGTCAAACTTCTATGCGTTTTGGCACTGAAATTGTGTTTTGATTTTTAATTAAAACAACACCATTACAAATTACAATTTCTGTGACAAAACAGTGACAAAAGACAAAGAAGTTTCACTTAAAATGCGCGTGATCGGCACACACAAATTAGTTTTTTTAAGAAGAGGTCTATCGACCTTCCTTTAGTGGTTCTGAGAAGAACCCCATCTGCAAAGACCATTGGACTATTTTGACAAGTACTGGGCCAATAACATCCACACAGCTTATAAAAAAGCATCTTGAGTCTGGATCCAAATCAAACATAGTGGGGCGCAACCCCATAAGACAGCACTGTCGGAATCGCAGCCCGGATGGACAATACGTTATCAATGAAGAAGAGAACACACTCATCACAATGTCACCAAGGCTACATTAGATTGCAGACATGCTGACCTGCAAAGTCTCTCCACAATGTGGAAGAGCTGAGCTGGTCTATTGTCTGCTGCCACAATCTTTCATAATAGGAATTCCGACTTCTTACAAGTGATTGTGGGCGGGTATTTTGCAATATAGCCGATCAGTTTAAGCTTATCTTCTGACATGCGTTGTTCAAAGCCTGCGGCCCTTATTCATATTTTCTACTAGTAGTAAAATCAAGGGGACTGGTTGGGTGAGGTGAGGTGTCATATATGAACAGGAGCGATAGTATCCATTGCAGCTGTCACACCTTTATTATAGTAATGGAAAAGAGCACAGGGATCCTCACAAGCACTTTCTACTTTGAATCATTAAATATCACTCTCAAAACTGTGCTTTAGGCATTATCCCAGGAATGTCTCAATATACTATTGTATAACCTTTCCCTTAGACAATTTACAGATAATGATGAAAGATGTTCCATAAGATGGAAATCACTAGGTAACTCCCAACCTGAACAGTACATTTTCTAAGAATTGGAATATGATACTGTAGTGTATTTATCCCCTTTGGTTCCTCCATTAGGACCAGCTGTGTGGCTAGACAAATCTCCACACTATGTAACGCCCCTAACATTCCCACCCTTAAACCTTAATGGGATCAGTTGTTGGGCTTTTCCATACTCAAACCTGAGGTATACTCCATCTGACAATGAGCAGACACGTTACCTTTTTTGTTTCAACATTGTCCCTCATTCCCTCTAGAGTGTAATCTCTCTCAAGCAGGCCACTCATTACCTCTTTGTATCTGTGCATGTTTGTCCTTATTTGTATGTAACTCTGTTCATGTAATTATGAAATCTCTGTACCCCCATTGTTGCTGCTTTACAACAAATCCTCCTCTGCAATCCCAACGTTAGTATAGAATTGGGGAAGATCCCCATCAGTTCCTGGAGCCATCCTACTCTGTGCTGCTCTGCTCCCCGATGGATTTCTTCCAGCAGCCTTGCACATTCCACCACAGGGGGAGCAGACACTTCCCCCTTCTGGGCGATTATCGTTGCTGCCAGTCTTGTTCTCAACTTCGGGCACATTCAAACACCGCACAAGAGGGACTGTGAACCTTTTGGGGAGTTGAACCGGATGTAGAGAAAGGTAAGACATGAGGCAACTGCCTCTTAAATAGCCTACTGGTCCCTCCTCCTTTCTTCACCTCCCCCAAATCCTATCACTCATGGGCCTTTCGGGCCAAGGGTCATGTTTCCCTTCTTCTCATCGGTCAGGGTTTTTTTTTTTATCAGAACACTTTTGGTTTAAAGATTGGTCATCGAGACTGAACAATTCTGTACTTCCCTCACCTCTATTTCAGATCTAGCAAACTAGTACAAGCTGCCTCCTATACACTGCAATCAATTACCATACTAGAATTCACTTCATGCCTCCTGCATTATCTCTGGACATGGGGCACCTCATGCTAGTAGATATTTCAGTCCTGAACAAGTTGAATGTGCAGTCCTTGATACTTTTGTCATTTAGAAAAGAGGATAAGGTTAATGATTGGAAAAGTTAATGGCAGTAAAACCTAATCCTAATATCCAGGTTAAGAAATATTGCCTGAATAAACTAAAAACCAAATTTTTTTTTATTACTCTTGTGTACAGATGTAGCAGACGTTATGGCAACTGTTAACAAGACGCGTTGCAATAACTCTGTTGCCTTATTTAACAGTAGGTGCTATTAGAAACCATGGTTAAGGAGATGGCGTGTTATTTAACATGTTATTTTGTGCGTTAACAGGGGGTGATAAAGTCTGCTACATCTGTATGTCTTTTGACAAAGCGCCACTGTGGCGGAAAACGCGCTAGATGTTTCTGTTTTAATTTTTTCTTAGGCTCATATGCTTCAATAAACTTTATTTTTCTATTTTTTGCCTCCAGTTCTCGCTTTTTTGCTGTGCTCCTTTTTCATCCTTTCTATTTTGTTTACATGTGTATGTTTAATTTTTTTCTAGAACATATACCTAAATTATTTTGGACATACAGATGCAACTGCCGGTTTTAGACTGCTTGCACAGGAGAATCTATAACCACCTCGCAGTAACTCGTGAGATGGTCCACAGCAGGCTGTAATGGCCCATCGGATTAATACAGCAGGCTCCCTGCATTTGAATGGGACACGCAGCCCGGTAGGATTCACTCAGCGTGATTCCCATTCAAATGCAGAATTTGTGTTAATCCGATGGGCCATTAGTCTGGCTGCAGGAATCTTGCAGCATTGGATGGGTTTTACTGAAGAATTCCCAAGGCAAGCAGTGTAAAACCAGCAGTTTCATCTGTATCACTGCCATTTGTTTACTGTCATAATTTCCAACTTTTTTTTTCTTTATCCCCAAAAAATTGCATCGGTTGCTGTTCTAGTGAACTGTGCTCTATTTCCCATTGCATTAAATCTTCATTTGAGTTCCCTTTTCATGACAGAAGATAATCAGTAAGACAATGATAAACTAGGTGGTCTAATTATACCATGTGCATCACGTTATTATACACTAGTGTTGTTACTTTTAATTATGAGGAGTGCCTTCTTTATGTAGACACACCTTATTATTGTACTGAAGCTTGATTTACATGCCTGCCACATCTGTGTTTTCTAAAACATGTTCTGCTGTGAGGTTTATTAAATACTGTACCTTTAATATTAGCATGAAAAAAAAGACTTTAACACGGTATAAGCACTACAAAGTAAAAGGGCAACACTAAACTTAATCTGGGTATGAAATACTTTGAACTTTGAAAGTAAAATAAAAAGAATAAAGCTCACAATAGTTATTTTCCTGACAGTTGCTTTTGTCATTTAGCTTTTTGCTGTTATCTTACTGTATGTACCCTTTGCATATACTTTTGATAGCATTTTAGATATAAAGCCTGAAAAGGCACAATGTGCTAACACAGCCTTTCTGTATATAAAGTACCTTGTATATCATGTACTTTGGTATGTGTCATTGCCCTCCTAAAAAAAGACAATTTCAAAACAAAACAAAACATGTTGGGGCCTATGCAGAGAGCTGCGAGAAGCCCTATCTCGCCATGTATTTGCCAAATATGCCCATAGCAAATCCTGAAATGGCGAGAAACTGGCCATATGATTAAAATCCGCTGATTTTTGGTTTCTTTAAATAAAACTCGCCAGATGGGTGGCGGGAAGCAATATTTCTCCAGTTTGAAAATCCACCGTGTTCTAGTAGCCCCGATCAGCATCTCGGCGCTGAAAAGTTGGCAAGAAGCTGGTGCTGAGCGACGAAATGGTTTTTTTGTTTGTGTTTTTTTATCAAAAGTCAGATGATTTTTTTAAATGTTCAATTCATGGCCATGTATGTATATATATCCCTCTGGAGCTATATACATACATGTTTATTAACGGGTTGTTTTTCAAATGTTTATTGCATTTGGTCATTTATTATACAACTCTTTTCCCTGTTTGCTTACTATTGTGTGTGTGTGAATTGTTATGTAGATTTACTTTTCTCATTTAACATGATGATTGCATGGGTATATGTTGGGACCCTGCCTTAATGGTTTAATGTGGCTTATTTGGTGCATTTAGATTGTGTACGATCGTGTTAGTTAGAAATAAATTTGTTTTTGCAATGGTTTTGTGTTTGCATAGCAATCTTGAATAGTGGGTTATGTATAAAAGGGGGTTTAGGTGTTGTTGGGGGCACAGAGCCTGATTGTGCTGTGTATTATAATGTTTATTGGGGGCCATTGTCCCCAATAAACATGCTACTGTGACTAATCCCCTTCATTGCCTTAACAGATAGCCGGTAAGGTAATGAAGCAGCATTACTGTATTTTTATTATTAGTGTACATGTGCAGAGGGTCTCTGGACATGAACCGTGTTGGTTTTATGTCCGGGGACCCCCTGCTTCCCGAGATACAGGCATCTTTATGAGGTGCCAGTATCTCCTATGAATGGAAATGTCCCGCGTCATTTGATCAATGCATAGGAGATACCGGCACCTCATAACGGGGCCTGTATCTCGGGAAGCAGGGGGTCCCCGGACATAAAACCAACGCGGTTCATCCCCGGAGACCCCCTGCACATCTACAATAGCAATCCTATTGATATGTACACTTTTTTTTTTTGCCGCCGAGATTTGTGCAGAGAGAGGCGGATCTCGCTCTCTGCTGACAGATCTCGCCAGTGGAGCCCTTCTCGCCAGGGCTCGCCATCTCTCTGCCGGATTCCTCTCACAGATATGCGCACCTTCCTGCATACTGCGAGGGGAATCCGCCAAAAACATGGAGAGTTTTAAGTCTGGCGAATGGCCATTCTCGCAGTTCTCTGCTTAGGCCCCTAAGTTTTCACAGGGGTAACGGAGTATCCTGCATACGGCGAACATAAACGGCAATAATGTGGCGACTTTATTGCCGTTGCGGCTTTCATTAAAGTAGCTCTCTGCATAAGCCCCGTTATGTTTGTTTTTAATATAATTATGTTTATTCCGAAAATAGTTGCAATTTAATTTTAATTTGAAATATGCTGCAAATGTCTATCTGTTCAAGCAAGAGACTTCTGTTTTCTCATTAGTCTTCCTGCATGAAAACTTAAAGGAACCTTTAAGATTGTTTTTAAGATGCGAGTGTCTCAAAATTCCTTGAAAACCCATACAGTACATTAGATGAAATGTCGCCATTGTATTTCTGTGTCAGCTCTGCTCTCTACCTCGCGGTAAATGTAAGGAGTTTGAAATACAAACACGAAAATGGTTTTAGCTAAACTCTTCTTTGCCACAGGGGCCTGCAATGCATTCCATTCTGGCAGCTATAGGATTAATATAAACACATCACTGGTTGTGTTAAGGATCTTTGGGAAAAAAAGTCCCAATTTTCAATTTAAAAAAAATGTCTCATTGTGCCCAATTAGAGGAGTCCAAATATAATAACTGAGGGAATTACAAACAATGCATGTTCCAACAAGGGGCGCCATTGCTTTTGTGGTATAACAGGCATCTAGCGTATGTGATACACGAGACTGCTAGTCATCATTTCATTCTCAAACAGGTCTCTCATACTGACATGCACATGTACTGTAAGAACAATGACTGTTTAATATAAGAAATAATGTGGCCAAGTGGCATTACTTTAATGAACTTCAAAAACACATTTTACCATAGAAATGTGATTCATTCCTTATATTAAAGTTAATTAGTTCTACACGTGAACTATAATTATATTACCACTCATTAGTTGGCACAAAATGCCAATTAACTATGCATGTTGAGCAACTAAGGAAGCCCTGTCTTGAAATATTTTGGTGAGTAACAATTCAAAGAAACTGTTAAAACTTCCTTTGCCAGAATTAATAAATTGCTTATGACAGTTTATCTGCACAGTTGTTTTTATATATGCCACCAATTTGTATTTTTTTTTTAAACTTAATTTAATATGCTAGTAAAAAACTCAAACTAGGAGCATATATATGAATATTAGACATGTATAGGGGAGGCTTATTCACTAAAGTTTCGCGGTGGCAAACTGAGGCCAAACAAGTAAAAAAACAATTGCACAAAATGTATTAAAGGAAAAAAATCCTACCTTTTTATGGTGCTGTTTTGTGCACTAGTTTTGCTCCATTTTTGCAGCTGAGAACATGAGTAAATAACCATGTAAACTGTCATATTCATTATTCCGAAATAATACTAACATTTTTAGCAGAACTACTGTATGTTTAAGCCTTATTCCGTAGTGTTATAGAATATGGTTAAATGAATGGATTCTTGAGGCAAGTACAGTTGTTTGTTCTGTTTTAATATTTGCTACAGAAAACAGGTTAATCAAAAATGTTAATTATCTAAATGTCACATTATCAATGCATCAAGTTTGTTTCAGCAAGTCCGGTTTATTCCATTTTCACCTTTGAAGTTCAAATTGCCCATCATTAGGACATAGAGAATGTTCAAGTTACTGATCATTGTTCCCTGGTGATTACACTGCATGTATTAGTATTTAGTGTAATAGCAAGAACAAATATAAAAATATTGAAATTTGGACTTAAAAAATTAATTACAGATGAGTATCAGCTATTGGAATTCTTCGGAGTTCCACAATCTGTGAGTTGGCCATGCTGCCGCCATCTTGACTTCCATGGCAGGATTCAGTGTCACTGATATTGAGTCCTGACCCTAAAAAAAAAAGAAATGACGACATACATACTAAGTAATGAATTTGATGAAAAAACAAACTATTTGTTACATCACTTTGTGTCCATAATTGCACTTTGCAGGTGAATTCCAAAATATATCGGTTGATATTACTAAGAAATGGTTATGTGTAATTATGATATAGTTCCAAGTTTTGGTAGCCACATAGGTCTTGGAGAAATATAGTGTTGATTTGTCGTATGGGGGCAATGTGAAGGTTCTTGATAGATACAATATTATGGACAGAGCTTTCAAGACCTCACATGTCTCTTTCACACTCTCAAGATGTTTGAAGGAGTTATTTTGGGGGTTTCTAAAGCTCTGTACACAATATATTTAATGTATCAAGAACTTTCCTGTTGGATCCCTAAAAGGTATCACAACCCACAACAAATCTATGCAGTGATTATGGTCTTTCAGTGGATGAGCAGAATACAATTGTCATAAATAATACCTTAAGAACTAATGATATAAATAAGGTCTTAATATAATTGGCACAGTCATGAAGCAGGAGTTATTTGAATTTATGTAGAGTACTTCAACTTAATTTTGCAGTTTATAAGTGGGGATGTTTGGTGGATCTATGAAGCTGAAAGATGAAGGTAATCATTCAACAGAGTACTTTGCATCTGTTTCCTTCTCTCTTGCATAATTTCATAATGTGGGGAGTGAGTTCACCGAGTGATAGGGAAAGTTAGGACAGGAGTTCATTCAAGTACATATTATTTTGTGAACTATTTGTATTGCTTCTTACCGTCATTCTACTCCATTCAATGCACCAGGGAAATTGTCAGGCCAGAGCTGACCTTACCCTTGTCTGTCGTAGGCATTTATGTTTAATGTATGAAGCTCTTGACGGAACGACTATATAATAAATGAAAGAGCTGCATGCAATTCATACAACTTCATAAACAGCCCTATAAGATAGTGGAGAAGCGATCAAGGGAACTTTCATGAGGAATTTGAGGAGGACACACTTAAAGAGAAAATCCAAGCAGCAGTTTAAAACAAAAAATGAATTGTTTTAATGTATGCAGATTTTATTGACAACTAATTACCTAAGATGCCTATCGATTTGTTCTTCTATGTTAGATCAGCAAAATCCTTCTTCCCAGGGTTCACTAAATGGCCTCTTTTCAGTTTCAAATCAATCCTTCAGTCACTGTAACTCTGCAGCTACAATGTATTTGTATATTACTAAAGTAACATTATCTATTGTTACAGTTTGCAGCTCAAACTGCTGGGAATATTGGCAACAAATTATACAAACAGAAAAGTATTACAAAGATCTTGCCCTGCTGGGGAGGTGGGCTAATGTCTGCTATAGTAATCAAAGGATGCTCATTATATTAAAACTAATTAAAATGGCATTAATAAAAAAAAATAAAAAAGTAGTAAGTTGTATCTAATACTACAGAACTGATTCATAATAAAGGATACTGCATGGATTGCTCTTTTAAGTGATCTGCACATGTACAAGAACTTGCAGGAGTGTTTTTTTTGGATAAAGGGTACATTTACTAAGCAGAGCTGAGCAATAAGACAAGTTTTGTTTTTTAATCGAATTTAAAAAAATTATTCGATGCCTACATGATAACTGAACGCAATTTATATACAAGTGTATCGCTTATGCAATAAGAAAGAAATGCTCGGCAAGATCCATCATACAGTACGTATGAATGGTCACTCGCAGGGGAAAAAACATCATTAGAAATGTATACAGTTTTACTGTTCAAATGGTTCTCAAAATGAGAAGGTTTCAAAAGTAACACGGATAAGTAACTGGCTTTGTATGTAAATAAGGTCCTGCAAACGTGTAAATGTTTTTCCTTTGGTGATCTTTAACCTCATCATGCCAGTAATAAATACATATTTCATTCTGTTTAGGTATGGCTCCCTAATCTTTTATGAATCCAGTGATATATTCGTAAATTACTATCCAGTCTGTTTAATTCGGATTGTTTTCTGGTGGTGGTAAATGCTGGTGTAAATAAGAATTCTATGATATCTGACAATACTTAAGATTTATTGTAAAATACTGTAGGTACTTGTTTGTAGATAATATACATCCCATAACTTACCAGCTTTTAAGACAAATATCAAATCGTCGAATTCTTGTAATTCCTCATCATTTACCAGTGAGCCATTACTGTACCCTCCTGAGGTAGTGAAGGCAGTGCCATTTTGAGGACTTTGCTTAAATGCTTGGCTACCAGGCCTCTCCCAATCAACAGGAATCTTAAGGGGAAAAAAAAAAAGATGTTGAGTTTCTACAACTCATCAAAGCAACAAACAATGCAACATTGATGTAAATTTGCTATTATTTATAATAGGGGACATGTAATGTTAAATATTTTATTTAAGTATGTTTGTGTAGAACAAACTTGCCAAAATCATGCCAGCTAAGACAGTCTATAATGCTCTTTCAGAGATAATATGTCTCTCAAGGTATGACTGATACTGTAAACCAGTTGAAGGTCATGATACAGATTACCTCCTCCATTGCACTGATAAGGTTCTGAGTGGACTTGCTGATCTCCGCTCCTGCTGATGGCATTCCACTACCAGGCGTGAAAAAGGCAGACCCTGGGCTTCTATGTCCATCCATTTCTATGCTGTAACTTGCTTTTACTGGACAGCACAACTGATTGTGGAGAATAAAATAAGCCACAAAGGCATAAAGACCCTACAATAACAAAAACATAATGAAATAGGTTAGGTAAGCTTGTAATGTAATTGACTATTTCTCAATACAAGATGTAACCTCCTTGAGAGAATACAGCTGTGTATGCTGCCCTCTGGCTGATTTCTCCCTCCCCTGTGTGTTACTGTTAAAAGACAATGACTAAAGAGGAATCCAGATCACGACTACAACTCTGTGGTGCCCCTGTGACCTGGAGAAGGACACATGAGATTACAGCCAATCAGGGAAAAGGATGAGGGGGGGGGAGGAAATGAGGAGATAGAGCTACAGAGGCCTCAGGAGAGAACAGCTCTGTGTCAGTAAGCTGCTGCAGCCTGAGAGATCCCAGGACTGGTCGGTGGTGATCCGAATCCAGTCAACATTCCACCTGTAGTAGTGGATGCTGGCTGGAGAGCATGCAGATCGATCCCCAAACGGGTGACCCAGCAGAGCAAAGGAAAGCAGCATGAGGCGTGAGCACACCGTCAGAGGGGATTCCCAACAGGAGACAAGTAAAGGGTACAGAAGCATTTCTGAAGTACAGGCCTGTCATGCTAATACAGTAAATAAGAGCTCCAATGGGGTGCCGGCACCAATTTCACAGACCTTTAAGCTACTGACATACACCTGTGCAATGCATATTGTGGGGTGTGTTATGTTCCTATGCTGATGTTGATGCATGAAATTATTATTTCTGTTAAGGATCATAAGGTACTAGAGTGTCTATTGCTTGGTGCTCTATAAACTCTGTTAAACTCCATTGAGCTGAGGAGGGGTTGGATCCCCTCAGCTGTTTATGTGTTTGTTTTAATAAATCAATACTAATCCCGTCCCTTGTGCGCTTTTGTGCAATCATTTCTTCTCTGTTTCTCAGGGTGTCCTCCCCCCTTCGAGGGGGGATCACCTCTGAAGTGGGAGCCTCTGGGGAGACGCTCCATGCACGAGCAGCACAGGGATTATTCCTAACGAAACAACTGCAGCACGAGCGCTGAAAATCCTGCTTTTTGCTTTCAAGATAAAGAACTGTTTCCAGATTCATTTAGTTGGACTTGGGACATTGGTTTACTTTTTCTCCCCTGGATTTTTAGCTGCATAGATAAGACTGTTTTCTGCGTTATATTAATTATCAATTAATTGTGTATAAGTGCATTTATTTTTACATTTGAAAGACTTTTTACTGAGGGGCTTTTTTATCAACTGTATTTTGATATTATTTAGACAATAGGATGGCTGTACCACTTGATTTCACCACCCTGTTTTTGTCTAGTTTGAATAATAGGAACAATAGAAGTGCGTTAGTAGGTCAAATGTTTTGTGATGATGTCAATTTGGAGGATGATTCCACCGATTTACCCTCATTAGTACTTGCCCTTACAAAATTGTTGGAGCAGGAAACTAAGGCATTTTGGGAACTTGTATCCTTTGAGGAATATATTAAGCATAAAAGGATCCCTAGAGGGTTGCGACTGTTAATTAAACCACGTATGGCAATGAAAATCCAGCTTTTTTAGCCATTTGGGAAGAAATTCTTGAGATAAGTTCCACTAACCTCGTTAAACTCCTTATGGGAGAGAGGAAAAAGGAACTACAAGAATTGTCCGTCAAAATTGACAAGGTTAAGACGGACATTATCAGTTTGCCAACACTAGAGGGGCTGCCAAAATTGGTGGAAGATATGGTGGGGAAACTGAAAAAACATGAGAAAGGGATCATGTTGAGGAAAAATAAAAAATTCCTAAGAGATAAAATTGATTATCTAGAGAATAGGCAAAAAGATTGGAAAGACAAAACAGTCAAAAGTGCTAATAAGGATATAACCTTACATGATCAGACTCCACAAAAGTTAGTAAGCACTAATCCAACTAAAATAGAACCAATGAAAAAGGATCAAAATTTGTCCGGTGCCATTCCAAAAATCAATAAATCTCTAAAAATCCTCAGAAAATTAGAAAGCCAACAAAGTGAATAAAAATTCAAAGAGACCACACTATGAGAATAAGAAAGATCACTCTAAGGAAAGGCCTTATCAACAATACAAATATAGAGAGAGAAGCCATAGTGATAATTGGTCAACAGTGGGCAAAAATGGGAAACCGAATGATATCAAACATAAGTATAAACATCCAAGGAGAGAACAATATACTCCCAAGTAAGACAAACGTTTAGAATTTGATATCCCGGTTTCTAATAAATTCTCAAAACTAAGAGGTAAAGGAAGTGTCAGTGAAAATGATGATAGTAATGACTGTTTTTTTCAGAAAACAACAAAAAACAAGCTCAAAAGACCGAGCTGGGATCTAGACAACCCTCCCTCAAATCCCCTGACAAAAGTGAATCGCAAAAGGGGATACTCAGACGAGGTAAGAGAGGAGGGAGAAAGCCCGCCCACAAAGAGGGGATCCCTGAGTCATTAACATTAATCTCTAGCGGGATATTTAATTTATCTTCGCTTACTATAGATCACCATCTCTTTCAGGTGCTAAAGAAGGGGCTCACCTTTGCACCTACAAGGGATGCGAAAGAGTTTGATCTATACATTGACCTTCAAAAATATTTGAGGAAAATGACATTACAGCGTCATTTTAGTAGCTCTGGTGACAAACTAGCTAACACTCAAATTAAAAAACCTATAGAGCATGATATTGAAGATATAGCATTAATTGAGGATCTTGAAGCCCTTTTAAGAGAAAGTGACCCAGATTTTGTCAATTTTGGTAGTTACCTTCACTCAGGATTTAAGCCCAATTCTGTCTTCTACCCATATGCCTCTAGAGGACATAATATTGACCTATTTGGTAAAATGGTGGAGAGAGACTTTAAAGAAATGTGTCAAAAAAGATCCTCTAAATATCATTCCAACCTTACTTGGGAGGAACGTAAAAGTATAAACACCTTGAAAGCCAACCCAGATATTGTCTTGAGGTCAGCTGACAAAGGGGGTGGAATAGTCCTCCTGGATAAAGAGGACTATTTTAAAGAGGCTTATCGCATTTTGGAGGACAAAACCACTTATGTTTCTTTGGGGAGAGATCCAACTCGAGAATACTTGGGACTCATTAAAAAACATTTGACTGAGGCTCATGCAATTGGGATTTTGTCTAAGCCAGAATATGAATATATACTCATTGAGACACCCACAGTCCCCATTTTTTACTACATCCCCAAGATTCACAAATCCCTCACTTCCCCACCTGGACGCCCTATTATTTCAGGAATCGACTCTATCACTTCTAACTTGTCTACATATATTGATTTTTACCTACAATCACTTGTCACATCACTTCCGTCTCACCTTAAAGACACTACTATGGTTTTACAGGTTTTGGATAATTTTGTCTGGAATGATAGTTGTAGATTAGCCACTTTAGATGTGCAAGCACTATACACGAGCATCCCTCACCAAAAAGGCATAGAGGCAACAAGGTATTTTCTTATGAACCCACAATTACTACCTATAACCCAAATTGATTTTATTCTCACATCAATTGAATTCATTTTGAGTCACAATTACTTTATGTTTGATTCTCTTTATTTTTTACAAATACTGGGGACGGCGATGGGGACTACGTTTGCCCCATCGTTCGCTAATCTATATATGGGACTGTGGGAGTCGCTTGAGATATTTCGATGTTCTCCTCCACAGCTTAGGCTGTGGAGGAGATATATCGATGACATCATCATTGTGTGGGAGGGAACTGAGGAATCCTATCTTGGATTTGTTGATCAACTAAATGCAAATCAATTTAATCTAAAATTTAGTGGTGTTAACAGTTCAGTTAGCATTAATTTCCTCGATTTGGAAATATATATTGAATCCAATACAGTTCAGACCAAAACACACTTTAAAACTACTAACGTCAATTCTTATCTTGACCCTCTTAGCTGTCATGACAAAAGATGGGTTCAAAATATTCCCTTTAACCAGTTTCTAAGACTAAAGAGAAATGATTCTAAGGTCGAGGAATTTGATATACAATCTAAGTTCCTCAAAACAAGATTTCTCGATAAGAATTATAATGAGGAACTGATAGATTCCTCAATAAAGAAACTGGAAAAAATAGAAAGGAAATCACTGATGAAATATAATAAAAATAAGAGGGACAAAAGTAAAAATACAAAAATCCCTGCTTTTATTACTCAGTTCAGTGATATGCATAATGGGGTAAGGAAAATCTTAAAAAAACACTGGGGAATACTGAAAATGGACCCTGTATTGGGCCCACAGTTAAATTCACAACCTGGGATAGTGTTTAAACGTGCGCCAAATATAAAAAACATGTTGGCCCCTAGCCAAATCACCAGAAAAGCCATTGCATCTGGTGACATTAAAGATCGCTTGGGCATTAAAGGCACATATAAATGTGGGAAGTGCAAGGCGTGCAAACATATTTGTAAAGGAACTACAGTCACGTCTTGTGCCACTAAGCGGAGTTACAACACCAAAAGTTTCATTAATTGTCAGACTACGCATGTGGTTTATGTCTTGCAGTGTAACTGTAATTTACAGTATATAGGTAAGACAAAAAGGCCACTAAAAATGCGTATGTTAGAACATTTGAGAAACGTAAAAAACATACCAAAACTTATTGCTAAAGGTATGCCGCTTACACCACTACTAAAACACTTTAAAGAGATTCACAACAATGACCCCACCTGCATTACATTTAAAGGGCTAGAACATATCCAAATGAACAGCAGACAAGGCAATAGAGATAATTATTTATTAAAACGTGAACAGTATTGGATATATGAAATGCAAACTAGACATCCGATTGGTTTTAATGAACTTATTGAGCTCACTCCATTTTTGAGATAACATGTCTGTTTAATTTTATCTTTATTTTCATTAATTATTTATTACTACATTTGTCTCTCATTTTTAAGGTATATGTATTAACATTATATGTTTTTATTAAAGCACTATATGTATTTAGTTTTAACTGGGTATTTTAAAGATGAACTATAGTCTCATCATGTGTAATTAATATGTAAAATGTATATTTGTTCTTGCTCTAATTCAGTGTATGTATATAAGTTGATGATCTCAAGTTATGTTATGCTCATGTTTATGTAAGTACTGCAGGTTTGGATTCGTATCTGTGTCTGTTAAACCCGCAACACGTGACTGCTGCAACACGTGACATTACAAGGGAAAGAGGTAGCATCTCTTTAAACATACTACTGGCATTCTAATGGCATTGGGTCTGGCGTCGGAAGGGGGCCATCCTAGCTGATTCCCTTCTTCCTACAAATACGCGCAGATGACGCTGTACGTGACCTCCTGACGAAGCACGTGGTGCGAAACGCGTAGAGGCTGAAACGGAGCTTGCCTGAGGCTCCAGAGGCGGTTGTTTCCATCTTCCTTTGATGCCGTGATCCGGATCCTGTACGGTCATCAGAGGTCCCCCTTCTCTGCCTCAGTGTGAGTGTTCGTTTCCCCCTGTCAGCAGTATTATAGCTCTCTATGGCGGTTTTTACCTTAACTCCCTTGGGCTGTTAGTACTCTCTTTGTTTATTATTTTTACATTGATTGTGTTTTTTTTCTTATGTTGTGTATGTTTTACTGCGTTGGAGCTATCTATGTTTAGAGACCATATATATGGTTTATATTTCTGGGCAGTTAATCCATTGAGCTGAGGAGGGGTTGGATCCCCTCAGCTGTTTATGTGTTTGTTTTAATAAATCAATACTAATCCCGTCCCTTGTGCGCTTTTGTGCAATCATTTCTTCTCTGTTTCTCAGGGTGTCCTCCCCCCCTTCGAGGGGGGATCACCTCTGAAGTGGGAGCCTCTGGGGAGACGCTCCATGCACGAGCAGCACAGGGATTATTCCTAACGAAACAACTGCAGCACGAGCGCTGAAAATCCTGCTTTCTGTTACACTATAACCATTATTCTGGTCTACCTTCCTTTGTCTGACCTACAGCCATATGTGGCATATCATTTAGAAATAAAGGACTCAGGTCCCCACCTCTGCAACAGGTATCAGTCTGGGGCCTATAAACAAAGAGGGGTTACAAAGATATTGAGTTCAAAAGTTTAAAGTTTAAAAACTTTGCAACTAATAAAGCAACTTCAAATAATACATACCAAACAATGTTATACATGTAATTGTTCAAAATAAAATTAAGTAATTATGTTGACAGAGTTTTAAACTTTGTGTGTAACATACAAGGTTGAATAATTTCACCTAATAAGGCTAGTCAAGCCTCACAGCGATTAGATGAGTGTAAAAGTATTATTACTTATTGAAATCAGACTTTCATCAAAATGTCAACATCTCATTCATTTGGGTCTTTGACCTACGGTCTATATTTGTTCTCTTTATGGCTATTTCAGGGTTTCGACTAAGATATTCCAAATCAATATGTGCGTGCACAGGTTTTCTTATGTCTATTTCCTCCCTTCTACTAAACATACAGTAGGTGTCTTGTGACTGTAAACTGGACTAGAAAATTATGAACATAAAACATTGACATGTTTTGAGAATGTTGAGAATCCTCTTTAATATGCTCAGCCTGTGCTGGTAGTGTAACTACTGTAATATGAAAAACTGCAAACATTGATGTCTGGTTTTAGTAATGAACCCTTACTGATTCAGCTTCACCGCTCAGACATTTTGCAAGAAAGGTTACACCTGTGATGACTATGGGCCATATGCTGTATTTACTAAGCTGTGATACTCCGTAAGACTCCATGCCAAAGACAACAGAGGGTAATGTGTAGGTCACACAATTCAAGCAGTTTTCCCACAGAAAAAAAAAGTCAGACATTTTAAGGTATCAATGTTATAGATGCTAGATTACATCTCAGAGATTGTCCAAACAAAATATTTATCAAGGTAGAAAGAGCAGTACAATATTGAACAGACAAAAATGTTTCTGTTCATCCACTTGTTACAGGGGATTTCCAGGCCTACCTTAGTATGTACAGCATATTTGTTTGTCTAAATTGCAGTTATAAGAGTGTGTGTGACAATAAAGACATTATTTCCGATGTACTAGATTTGCTGGCCATGCACTTATTTAAGTCATATGTAGAAGCCCTCTCCTTGATAAAGGCAATCTATTTGCCGAAACGTTGGACCTTTGGTGGCACAATAAACTGCACCTTTAGAAAGACCGTGTGCCTGCTTCCATTCCTTTGCTCATGCACTTATTTAACCTAGGTTCAGCTATAAATGCTGTGTAAAACAGCAGTCATAAGCCTAAAAGGATCCATGTTAAAATTGATAAAAAGCAAAATCAGTGAACATTTGCATGTTATTACCCAGTATCTCTGGCTGCACTGGGAGCATTGTGTGTTGAGGGACTATGTGGTTAGGTAAGTTTTGGGACTTGTCTAAGATGTGTGAATTTGCTCAGAAGTATTTTGTGTGTGTATATACTCTTTATATTAAGTCACACAGATAATTCAAAGAGATACAGCCAAATATAATTTTAACAGTTGTATCTCCTGAGTAACTACAATGTTTTAGGTTCAATTAAGTGGTGTAAAACAGATCCAAACTTCTATAGGCAACTGAATATAAAAATAAAGTTACAGGATAGATAATAGACACCAAAAGTTTTATAAATAAGAATATTTTGATAAAGTAACAAAAAAAGGCAAAACAGATAATAATTTAAAAAAAAAATCTCTGTTTTATCTTCTATCCTCATGGCAGGATATTGAAGGCCTATTAAAGGTTTGTAATATTATTTGGTTTTAATTGTTATGTTTGAGAAGCTTTTCAATCAGACGGTCTTCTCAAGTCAATAGGCGTACGAAGGACCAACTTCCATTAATATGTGGTCACAAGTTTAAAGGGGAATTCCCACTTATATTTCGTGCCATGTTTTTAAAGGTGCTCCATGACCTCTAACGCATTTCTGTGTTAAATTCAATTGCGCAGTTTGTAAAATAGTTTACTATAGTTAATGCACGGTAACAAACCCCTTCGTTTTTAAAATCCATTCCATGGCTATTCCACCTCATTAACGTAATTACCACCTCATCTTCTCCTACCTTCGACAAACTTTGATAAATCCCCACTAAAAAAAAGCACAGCTTCTGCTAAATATAAGGTTCCAGTCCAACCTAGTATCAAATGTAACCATTTGAATGACAATGTTATTAGGTTCCAAGGTATTATGCCATTCACTGAGGCTGCAGTATAAGGGCAAAGTCTGTAGAGTCAAATAATGAATATGCTAATTTTAAGTACTATGTGATATATGAAAGACTGGAACAGGATTGGGGAAACTGTGTGAGACAATTCTCTTTGTCTTGATTGTGGTTTGTACAGTGGGGGCATGTATCATGTTTAGAGAATATATTAAAAATCAGTGTTACATGTAACAACTACAACTAAATAATTATATTAACCTTGTTTCATGTTTTCCAATAGATAGTATGAAAGCCCAATGAGTACCTTATATGTTTAATTTTAAGCAACAAATATAATTTAACAAAGAATTTTCATGATTTCAATTCTTGTTCTGAACAAGTTTTAACCTATTTTGAAATAAGCTGAAATGAAATCACGAGAAGCAGAATACAGCTTGAATTGTGACCTAATCCCTATATCATTTTCCAAAAGAACTATAGAAAGTAATATGAACATGTGCCTCCAGGCATGGAATCTATAAACATAGCATGCTGATGAGGTTCTCTGAAAATCAGAGTTAAAGACTAAATAATTCGGTATCTGCCCCGATACCAAAACCTTGGTAGCTGGAAGATAAATGTAAACACCACTAGTTAAGCCTGTTTGTTCTAGTGAACAAAAAATTGTGAACTAGCGCTAAAGTGTAAAACACAGTGTGATAATAAAATAATGACTTCTAATAAAGGTTGGCTGCCCGGTGATACTGCCAGTACTAACAGAAAAACACAAAAATATAGGAAAAAACCTGGCGCCAAATTGTCAGTGGAATGTCCTGTACTCCTCAAGGGTTCCGCACACTTGCTCGACAGACCATGCAAAGAAAAAAACACAAACAAACAAAAATCATAGCGCAACACTGTAGGGTGAGCAATACTGCACTAATACACACAAACAATTAAGAGTCCTAGCGACAATTAAAAAACTATTTATTAAAAGGAACTATGCCAAGTCAGGCATTGGCAAATACAAAGAACCACAGGTCATCTGGGATACAAAAATTGGAGCCCTACTTACAGACAGCAAGGCTTTAACTCGCATTGGTAGGAACAAGTCCTAAATACAGATGGTCTCCCTGCCGGGTGATGCCTCTGCTCCGTTGCAACTTGAGCTCCAAACCGTCCCTACGATGGTAGCCGGAACAGCTCCGGCCGTGGAGGCTGGTGTGCGGGGTCCGCAGCTCTGCACTGCGTGTAGACACACGCCTCACTTCCTCCTCCGGCACAAACGGGAAATCAATGCGCGCCCGCGCGCGATAGTATCCGTGGCCCTAAAGGGATAGCTGGCTAGCTGAAGGGAAAGCAGGGCTCCAATGCCAAATGACCATAAACGTCCAAAGCCAGACCAACAGTGGCTATGCCACTAGCCCTACGCGTTTCGTAGATGTCACTCTACTTCCTCAGGGGCTGAAAACAATGATACTTAGTGACACATTAATAAACCCTAGCCAATTAAAATTAATTGATCATTTAGAACTGAAACAGCCTGTATGTCATTAATACCAATTCACTACATGGACTCTTAAACATACATTACATAAAAACATAAAAACAACAGTACCAACATATGTCAATATAAATATACCCTAACGTCGTATACATATAAGACAAACCAACAGTGATAGAAAGATATTCAAACTCTCCCCAGGGATATAATTGATTATTACACAGATTCCCTTTATTCTTAATTGATAAGACCTAGCGGGTGTTGCACTAGTCAATTGCCACAGTTAGCTAGAAATAACTAATTCTCTTATATCAGATATTGCCAGACCAATCTATTTACCTAAAAAAGAACCCAATTCAAAATCAATATTGAGACCGTTGGGGGACAAGGTCTTCAGTTCGTAAATCCAAAAGGCCTCACGTCTATTTATATGTTTAATAATGTCCGCACCTCTCCAGTCTGGAGTACATAGCTCAATAGGTTGACAAACCAGGCCCTTTGGGTCTCTATCATGATGTAACAAAAAATGGTCGGACACACTATGCGTTGTTAGACCTTTCTTTATATTATAGACGTGTTCGTACATACGTCTTTGAAAGGTTCTGCCTGTGCGTCCCACATATTGCAAGCCACATGGGCATTGCAACACATAAATTACAAATTGTGATTTGCATGTGATGTGCGACATAATCTTGTACACTTTATCGGTAACATTAGATTGCAACTCGATGCTACACCGACTATATTTACAAGCTATGCACTTTTTGCATGGTTTGAACCCATTAGGACCCTTGATACTTCTCATTTTATCCTTCCCTTGATATAAAGGACAACTGGGTGCCAGTTTATTTTTAAAGTTATTTGCTTTTTTAAAGATAATGGAAGGTTTTGGAGTTAGTACCTGTGATAGTGCAGCGTCCTGTCGCAAAATTGGCCAGTGCTTGGCAAAAATATTTCTTATTCTAGGGGCCATAGCATTATACTGTGTAATAAAAGAGATGTTATTCTTTCCTTGATCCAACCCTTTTTCTTTGTATTGAAGGAGCTTATTTCTGCCCATACTACGCACTAGGGATATTGTACTCTCAAGTTCTTCTATAGGGTAATTCCTTTCAAGAAACTTTCCCTTAAGTTCATCCGCCTGTACCGCAAAAGACTCCAAATTTGAGCAATTGCGCCTCAGGCGGATGAACTGCCCTTTGGGGATGTTCCTAATCCATTGCGGATTGTGATGACTGTTGGCCATAACATAATTGTTGGCCTGTACAGGTTTAAAATAGGTTTGAGTGTGTATTTGGTCATCGGTGATACTAATATTAAGATCCAGAAAATGAATGGTATTTTTATCATATTGGCAAACAAATCGCAGATTTCGTTCGTTCGCGTTAAGGTATAAAATAAATTTATCTAATAACTCCAAATCCCCATCCCAAATGAAAATAACATCATCAATGTAGCGCCGCCAGAGCACGAGGTTGGCACCAAATGGGCAATTGTTCCAAATAACCTCCTTCTCCCATTGCCCCATAAAGATGTTCGCATAACTTGGTGCAAACCTCGTGCCCATAGCGGTGCCACATATCTGCAGCCTTTGAGGAGGATAGTACTATGACCACTGCACTCAAGGCCTTTCTGATGGATGGGATTAGGTTTATACTCACCCACAATTATTTTTGTTTTAATTTACAGTATTATTTGCAGATATGTGGCACCGCTATGGGCACGAGGTTTGCACCAAGTTATGCGAACATCTTTATGGGGCAATGGGAGAAGGAGGTTATTTGGAACAATTGCCCATTTGGTGCCAACCTCGTGCTCTGGCGGCGCTACATTGATGATGTTATTTTCATTTGGGATGGGGATTTGGAGTTATTAGATAAATTTATTTTATACCTTAACGCGAACGAACGAAATCTGCGATTTGTTTGCCAATATGATAAAAATACCATTCATTTTCTGGATCTTAATATTAGTATCACCGATGACCAAATACACACTCAAACCTATTTTAAACCTGTACAGGCCAACAATTATGTTATGGCCAACAGTCATCACAATCCGCAATGGATTAGGAACATCCCCAAAGGGCAGTTCATCCGCCTGAGGCGCAATTGCTCAAATTTGGAGTCTTTTGCTGTACAGGCGGATGAACTTAAGGGAAAGTTTCTTGAAAGGAATTACCCTATAGAAGAACTTGAGAGTACAATATCCCTAGTGCGTAGTATGGACAGGAATAAGCTCCTTCAATACAAAGAAAAAGGGTTGGATCAAGGAAAGAATAACATCTCTTTAATTACACAGTATAATGCTATGGCCCCTAGAATAAGAAATATTTTTGCCAAGCACTGGCCAATTTTGCTACAGGATGCTACACTATCACAGGTACTAACTCCAAAACCTTCCATTATCTTTAAAAAAGCAAATAACTTTAAAAATAAACTGGCACCCAGTTGTCCTTTATAACAAGGGAAGGATAAAATGAGAAGTATTAAGGGTCCTAATGGGTTCAAACCATGCAAAAAGTGCATAGCTTGTAAATATAGTCAGTGTAGCATCGAGTTGCAATCTAATGTTACCGATAAAGTGTACAAGATTATGTCGCACATCACATGCAAATCACAATTTGTAATTTATGTGTTGCAATGCCCATGTGGCTTGCAATATGTGGGACGCACAGGCAGAACCTTTCAAAGACGTATGTATGAACACGTCTATAATATAAAGAAAGGTCTAACAACGCATAGTGTGTCCCACCATTTTTTGTTACATCATGATAGAGACCCAAAGGGCCTGGTTTGTCAACCTATTGAGCTATGTACTCCAGACTGGAGAGGTGGGGACATTATTAAACATATAAATAGACGTGAGGCCTTTTGGATTTACGAACTGAAGACCTTGTCCCCCAACGGTCTCAATATTGATTTTGAATTGGGTTCTTTTTTAGGTAAATAGATTGGTCTGGCAATATCTGATATAAGAGAATGAGTTATTTCTAGCTAACTGTGGCAATTGACTAGTGCAACACCTGCTAGGTCTTATCAATTAAGAATAAAGGGAATCTGTGTAATAATCAATTATATCCCTGGGGAGAGTTTGAATATCTTTCTATCACTGTTGGTTTGTCTTATATGTATACGACGTTAGGGTGTATTTATATTGACATATGTTGGTACTGTTGTTTTTATGTTTTTATGTAATGTATGTTTAAGAGTCCATGTAGTGAATTGGTATTAATGACATACAGGCTGTTTCAGTTCTAAATGATCAATTAATTTTAATTGGCTAGGGTTTATTAATGTGTCACTAAGTATCATTGTTTTCAGCCCCTGAGGAAGTAGAGTGACATCTACGAAACGCGTAGGGCTAGTGGCATAGCCACTGTTGGTCTGGCTTTGGACGTTTATGGTCATTTGGCATTGGAGCCCTGCTTTCCCTTCAGCTAGCCAGCTGTCCCTTTAAGGCCACGGATACTATCGCGCGCGGGCGCGCATTGATTTCCCGTTTGTGCCGGAGGAGGAAGTGAGGCGTGTGTCTAAACGCGGTGCAGAGCTGCGGACCCCGCACACCAGCCTCCACGGCCGGAGCTGTTCCGGCTACCATCGTAGGGACGGTTTGGAGCTCAAGTCGCAACGGAGCAGAGGCATCACCCGGCAGGGAGACCATCTGTATTTAGGACTTGTTCCTACCAATGCGAGTTAAAGCCTTGCTGTCTGTAAGTAGGGCTCCAATTTTTGTATCCCAGATGACCTGCGGTTCTTTGTATTTGCCAATGCCTGACTTGGCATAGTTCCTTTTAATAAATAGTTTTTTAATTGTCGCTAGGACTCTTAATTGTCTGTGTGTATTAGTGCAGTACTGCTCACCCTACAGTGTTGCGCTATGATTTTTGTTTGTTTGTGTTTTTCTCTTTGCATGGTCTGTCGAGCAAGTGTGCGGATCCCTTGAGGAGTCTTTCTGTTTGTTCTAGTGTGGCTGATTTTATAATTCATGATTAATTCCCAATGGGGGTATTTCTACATGTATATTGCTCGAAGTCTACAAAAAGTCAAGTGCATTGATAGGGGTTTTAAGATGACATAGCCTTACACCCATGTGTTTAGGTCTACCTGTTTTTCCCAGTAAATAATACAACGTTTTGTATCAGCAATTTTTACCAGAGCTGATGCATATTCATCGTCTGGCAATGTATTATGGTACTGAACTCCATTTTGTCCCATTTTATTTAAAACCTTAACCACTTTTTTGCTGGGGACTGCAATACATTACCTAGTGCACTATTTCTCAACTAGGATGTCGGGAAACCCTGGTGTGCCGTGAACCCAGGGGAAAACCTCAGCTGGCTGGTCACCGGGTACCCCTTTTCCCCCTGCCTCTCCTCTCTCAGCCCGGCACAGGAGGAGAGAGAAGTGTCTTCAACTCCAGACAGCGCAGGAAGCGCCTGCTGACAAGCTGATATGTTTGAAGTGTGAGGGAAGGTGGGAGGAAAGAGGAAAGGAGTCAGGGTGCGGTATTGGGAGGAGAGTGGAGACTGAGATGGCTCTGTGTGGGAAGGGGAAGGGAGGGTAGTGCTTTTTGTGGAGTTGGAGAAGGTATTTGGTGTACTGTAAGTAAAAGAAGCCATTTAAATGTGGGGTTTATAATTTAGAATGAGGGTGAGTGCTGTGAGAAGGGGGAGATAAATGTGGAGTGTGTGTTAAATAAAAAGGGTGAGTGTCATGGGAGACCAGGAACTTTTAACACCTTTTACCAGAGATGACTATCACCAGACGGAACAAAGTTATTAAATAAATAGGGTTTATTTGGGGCAAGCCGCAGACAAAACATAGGAAAATACAGACCAACAGGGGGCCCTGGGGGAGTCACTAGCCTCGCTAGGTGCAGGGCGCCTGCTTCAGGTAGGCTCACCCTGTCCACTTCATGTCCAGGAACACCACGGTATTATCTTTGGGATAGCTACCTGGCTTTCCCCGCTGGTCTCCTGGGCTTCGGTCTCCGCTAAGAACTTGGCCCCGTAATGAGAACTCTCAATGCTGAGTGCTTTGGTATTCCGAGCAAAGCACTTTTGAAAAGCCCACCACAGCCTCACCGGACCAAGTCCCAAGTTGCTCTGGACCTCCAGCGCTTTGTCCGCAGCCTGGTTGGGCTTCTCCGGCATGGCTTCTCTGGCACTTCCCGGCCCAGCACTTTTGAAAAGCACACCACGCGCTTCAACGAAGCAAGCCAGGAGATGTCTGGCACTCTGATCGGGCCATCTCCTTACATAGTCCTCGCTGGCTATCCTTAACATGGAGCAAGGAGCGGTGACCAATCAGAGCACAAATTCAAACATAGCCAATCACGAGCCGGAGGCTCACCTCACCTTGCTGCACCAATCAGAGGAGGGGGCGTGCTTAGGTGTTCAGGACCTCCCCGTGATGATGAGGATGCCGGCAAGTGGGAAATATGAATCTGTGCTCTGATTGGTCACCGCTCCTTGCTCCATAAGTCAGAAGTCTGGCCAATGGAAATCGTGCCTACAAGCTCTGTCTCGGCAATGGCTTTCCCTGGCCAGTCCATTATCGCCCGCTGGGTAGGCGCCACAGAGTCTGAGTTGAACAAAGGTTCTCACCCGCTGAGCGCCCATTCGCAGACCTGATTGCCGCCCTTCCCCGCTTGCCAGATGGCCCAACACCTAGCCACTCCCTTTCTTTGTTTCAATCTGCATTTCTATAGCGGCAATCGGCTAAACGAATTACCGGGTCTGCTTCCATAGAAATGCATTACACACCATTACATTACATTGTAATACATTACCAGAACTTGGGCTCTAAAACTTGTTCTCACAACTTGGTCCCTACAACTTGGTTATAGAACTTGACTTCTATAACTTGGTTGTGGACTTGCTGGCGGGGAAATATGTTACATAGGAATTACATTGCCTATGGAAAAGACCGTCTTTACTACACAGACTCGTACCTGCAATACAGGCATGATTGGCGGGTAGAACCGTTCAGCAACATTTTATACCTATTTAACCCCTTTTGCCCCCCAACTTCCACCCTTAAACTCCTGTTCCCAAAGTCCCTGTTTTGATGCTATTTGCCCGTAAGCGGTCCAAACACACAAATTGGACCCAGCTTATGAGCTCACATAGGCGGCTATGTAAACATGGTTTGAAGGGGTTACAGTCCATACACTTTACCGGCCCTGTGGGTTTACATAGACGGCCAGTTACACATGGTTTAGGGGCAGCCAGCTGGGCTTCACCTTGAATATGTGAGGCCGGCTAACCCTACCATGACAGTGAGTAGGATGTGTGAGGGTGAATATCGAGTGTATAAAATGAGGAGAAAAAAGGTGCAATCTTATATGTGGTAATAGATATATATGCAAGTCTAAATGGTGACTAATTAGATCAGATGCTGCAGATCTGCAGTCTCCCAAACCGCACATTACACAGAACTCAGCAAAAAAGTGTTAATGGCTCAAACTTAACGTGAATGGAGTAACACAGTGAGTAAAGTGAAATAACCCAGTGAATATATTGATAAAACACTCATATTACATGTGAACAGCAGCTCCGTGGAACAGGATCCTAAGAACTGGATGCTCCTTGAAGAACCTCATACAATGAAGAAAGCACAAATGCCCATGATATGGTGCATTAACATTTTACTCCGAAAAGACAAACAACACAGAGGGGAAAAAGAGAACTCACTGTGAACGTGCAGAGATCGAGGAGCGGCCGAGTCTGGAGTAGGGTTGGAGTGCGCCCGAAGTCACTCTCTGCTTTTTACCAGTGGGGAAATTGTGAGTTGTCCTTTTCCCCTCTGTGATGTTTGTCTTTTCGGAGTAAAATGTTAATGCACCATATCTCATGCATTTATGCTTTCTTCATTGTATGAGGTTCTTCAAGGAGCATCCACTTCTGAGGATCCTGTTCCCTGGAGCTGCTGTTCACATGTGATATGAGTGTTTTATCCATATATTCACTGGGTTATTTCACTTTTGTCACTGTTACTCCATTCACTTTCAGTTTGCGCCATTAACACTTTTTTGCTGCGTTCTGAATATCGAGTGCTTGTAAATAGGGGGGGTGTGTATCCGTGTATGTGTGTAAAAAAGGAGGGAATGAGTTAGGTCTGAAGAATTTTACAAATCCGTCAGGGATCCCCTGAGCTTTTAAAAATTATTCAGGTGTGCCCCTGCTGGAAAAAAGGGTAAGAACTACTAGTACAGCAATGTTATATTTGGGTATTTAGATACATTTTGTTGGATTTACCTAACTGTTATTATCCAACATGTATTGTTAAAATAAGACTTCAATATAAAAAAAAAAAAATGAAAATATCATATTACTTTCAAAAGATAACCTTTTTCTCATAAGCATATCTTACAACATTTTTCTTATAATCCTATCTCACAAGCAGCCTTTCATGGACTTGTGGAGTTCAATTACACATTGTATAGGTACTTTCTGTATTAAAACATAAATGTTTGTTTAAAGGATCAGCCACAGGCAAAACAGAGTTAAGAAAAACATTGTCTTTTAGAAATATAAAAGAGGATTAGAAATAGAACCATTATCGCATTTCTGCTTCTTGACATACACAGCATACTAGGTTACAGGAACATGTGCACATTACACCTGAGGAACTTGCAAGAGTTGTAACCCTCTTAAGAGAATGAAGGAGAATTGAGTACCATTTTTATGAATTTCAGCTGATTCTTAAAAAACATTTATTCAAGTTAATAGTTTCCCTTTAATTTGATGTGTTTTTGATTATGTGAATATATACTTTTTTAGCTACTAATCTTCAAGTGACTAAACTTTAAGCTACAAGAGGTGTTTTTTTCTGGTGGTTTTCACACCCAGATAGTGCAAGACTCCCATGCTTTTGTGCCTAGACATACACATATTAGATAGATTACTAAACTCTGATTCCGGTGTAGCAGTGACCCCTGATTCACCCTGTTAGAGCGGGAGGTTGCGCCTGCACAGACGTAGTTGCAAAGCCCGCGAAGGAGGAGAGTGCTAATTGTTGGGAGGTAGCAACCCATATCCCAGCAGCCCCAGGGGTACCGTGTGACCGGTTTTGAGCCAATGGGCTGAGGAGGTGGAGGAGAGTAAGGGAGGTGGTTGCGCGCACGTGGAGTCAGAGCTGGTTGGAGAGGAGAGGAGACGGAGCTTCGGTGTCAGGGAGGCTATCTGCCCCTGCGCAGGCCGTGTGCCCCAGGCCCAGTCAGGCCCTAAGTCACTATAGAGACAAGCAGAGCTAGGGATTTCCATAGTGAGGTTCCGGTTCCCCATAGTGCCATTCGATTGGAGCAGGACTGTCCTAGTAGCGGGAGATCTGGGCTCAGACCCCGCTAGTCCGTCAAAAGTGTCCAGGTGGGGAGCGCATGCGCGAAGGATCGGGGTATGGAAGCATAAGTGATTAGCTCCGTCCCGCGCTGTTCGAATATAACGAATAAACTACCCCAAACACACAACCGGGTCCCCACATTTATACCCAGAGCTGTATAAACACCCCAGGATGGCTCCGAAGAAGCCGGTGGGACAAAAAAAGCAAAAGCTATCCGATGTACGGACTTACTTTGGAGGAGCAGCAGAAAGTGTCCCAGCATTAGAAATGGCGGATACAGAACTGGAAGGAGATGAGGAAGACACAAACAGTCAATCCCAACTCCCAGTCAGACGCTGCGACTTCGAAAGATTATATGCTGACCTAAAAAAGCTTTTACAAGCGGATATTAAAGAAGTCAAACGAGAAATCACTAAGCTGGGAACCAGGACAGCCGATCTAGAGACTAAGGTTGATCTAACAATCAAAGCAGGGAAGAAGACCGAGAAAAAAAACAGTAGTCCTGCAAAAACAGATTGACGAACTCAAAGAGCGGCAAGAAGACGCAGAGAACAGCGATAGGAGAAACAACATAAGGATACGCGGAGTCTCAGAGGAGTTCGGGGACTGTGAGGCCTTCACTGCACGATGGCTGGAGTCCCTATTGCTGGATAGCCCGAAAGAAACCCTCATAATGGACCGCTGTCATAGGGCACTACGCTCCCGGCCAACTCAGAATGAGCAACCGAGAGACATCATCCTCCGGTTGCATTATTACACGACGCGGGAAGCAGTGCTAAGGCTGACAAGAGCCATACCGGCAGTGGAGTTCGAGTCTAATAAACTGCAGATCTTCCAAGACTTGTCCCCGCTTACCCTGGCGAGACGTCGCGCCCTGTTCCCTGTGACAAAAGCACTCCGGGACAATAATGTTCGCTACCGTTGGACCTTCCCGTTCGGGCTACAAGTTACAAAGAACGGGAGATCTCTCACCATAAAGGATATCGGGGAAGGCCCAAGTTTCCTCAACACGTTGGGACTGCAGGGTCCTCCAGCCGAAGCGACAGTGGAAGAGGCGGCTCTCGAACCAGAATGGAGCAGCGGGCCGACCACACCAAAGCCCAAAAGAGCTAAATGAAAACAGCAATAAAGACTTTTGTGAACTCTTAAAACACACGTTGTGTTTGGTTGCTAAAGTTGCCGGGTTGACGGCCTAGTTGTGCCACGTTGTGCTCTAAAAAGGTGCTGGCCCACACTTGTGTTTCTCACCCTTGAATCCCAATCTGAGATCTTGTAGAAACCCTCAGATCTAAAATCGAGTCTCCCCGATGATTCCCGTCAATGTCGCTAATTCCTGGCCGAATAAAACAAAAAACTCACCTTTTTGATGCTGTCCACGAGGCTGGAGGATGATGGCGGGCATAATGGCGATTCTGGAACTCCACAGTGAGGCGCAGAACCAGGAAGAGGTGAGCGAGTGGGAGCAGAGAACAGCACGTCCTCCACGAAGCAGCAGGTGATCCAAGATGGCCGCGGCCAGAAACCGGAAGTCATCGTCACGCAGCGCCGGAGACACCAGCGCCTTCTTGGAGGTGGCAGACCTCGCCGGAACGGACGCAAGTCACGAAGGCCCCGCAGGCAGACAGAGCCAACTATTAGCCGGGACAGAACTGTCACCAAACAAGCGCCAGCGGTGACACATACATAGTATGGCGCAAGACAGCGGGGCAAAAAGGCAAAAAAAGGGGCACTCACACCCAGAGGAGACACGGCAGATAGACACATATAGGGAAGCCCACAAAATAGGGTAAGGGCGTGCTAGGGGAGACAGTACTGCACGGGACATGCAGAAGAGGGAACATGCGAGCTAAGAGCCCAAGGGGAGATAGAAAGATAAAAATATAGAAATAAAGAGGGCAGCTAACGAGCAACGACAAGAAAAGGGCGTTCATTGAAACAAGGGGCTAAATAGCACAAGTTTGAGTTTAAAGGTTTGGCAGTTCAGGAGACCCTACAGGGGCTACAGTTATAGACGAGGTTTAATTCACTAGGATATTGAAGGTTAGTTAGGTTAGCTACATAAAATTTAAGGGGGTAGTTAAAGAGAGAGAGCGGGCAGGAGGATCGTAGGGGGCTTCATATCCCGAGGTCGGCATGTGCTGTGGGCGAGATCTAGGGAGGAGGGTCTCCCAGGATCCCGTCAAAGTCCTTTGGGGAGGGAGAGGGGGTTATGGCCCGGAGGGTACGGGGCCCCACTCCCTGAAGGCGTTGGACTCTACTTCGGGACATGGGGGTCCCGAAGCGGAGAACATATTGTTCATACATGTGTATTTACATGGTGTTTTTTCTTTTGTGTCTTTTGTGTACCTGTCCTCATGTGTCTTACCCCTCCTCCCCCCACCCCTCCCGCCGGCGACAAAGGTAACCAGCATTGAAGCGGACCCAGCTCAACAGGATCGAGAGTGGAGCAGGACCTCACAGAGGGGGCCCAGCCCGGCCACAAAAGCTAGCGCACAGGCACCACACGATGACGACCTCAATGAGTAGAGAAATACGATGCCTCTCCCATAACGTAAAGGGCCTGAATAACCCAGCTAAGCGTAAGTTGGCCTTTAAAGATTATAGAAGACACAAAGTAGACATCCTCTTCCTTCAAGAGACTCACTTTTCTAAAACTAGTTACCCCAAATATATAGATAAAGATTTTAACACAATATATGATTGATGCTGAAGGCAGATTCATCATTTTGATAGGATCCATACAAGGTCAGGCCCTCACACTGGTATCAATATATGCCCCATGCGAACAGTCGAATGATTTCTTTGCCCTCTTCTTCAGGCATTTGCAACGGGACACAAAAGGCCAAATAATTATGGCAGGGGACCTGAATAGGACGCTAAACCCAAAGCTAGACAGATGTACAGCCCCTAATCCCCCCAGCAAACGTGACATACTAACCATTACACACGGACTCCGAGACTGTCAGCTGGTGGATATATGGCGAGAGCAACATCCACAGACCAAAGACTACACTTTTTATTCCCACCCTCATAACCGATATAGCCGAATAGATTACTTCCTTGTATCCAACAGACTGGTCCCAGTGGTCTCCCACTCGGGAATACACGATATTTTGTGGTCAGACCACGCACCCATAGAGCTGCGGTATGAGCTAAATTTACTAGATAGACCGGGAGCGAACTGGAGATTGAATGAGCTACTGTTAAAAATTCCCAAATTTAATTTGGAAATTGCCGACAAAATCAGAGAATATTTCGAAGAGAACGAGGGGAGTGTACCTTCACCTGCCACATTGTGGGAGGCCCATAAGGCTACCCTCAGGGGCTCTCTTATGTGCCTAGCTGCTAGACGCAAAAGAGAACAAGAGAGTCAGATAAAGGACCTAAAAGGGAAATTGGCATCCCTGACCGCATTACACAAAATCTCCAAAAAGGAGGCAATCCTGGAACAAATTCAAGATACTAAAAAGCAATTAAATCTAAAGCTGACATCTCAAGTTGAAAAAGAAATGAGTTGGACTAAGCGTTGATTCTTCGAGAGGGCAAACAGGCCAGACACTCTTCTGGCGGACAGACTTAGAAACAAACAACCAAATTTTCACATTCAATCTATCCGTACGCAGGGAGGGGAACTTACCTCTAATCCTAAGCGAATCGTAGAGGAATTTAAGAAATACTATGAGTCGCTGTATGATGGGGGTAAAGTTGCTCATAATCACAAAACAAAACACAATCTCCGAGAATTTCTGAAAGAGGCAAATTTGCCCACACTGAGTCGAACAGAAAGAGAGGCACTACAGGAAGACTTCTCTTTAGAAGAGTTGACAGACGTCGTAAAGTCTCTCAAGCCAGCCAAGGCGCCCGGCCCAGATGGCTACTCAAACCTTTACTATAAAAAATACCTAAAACTTCTAGCCCCACATTTATTAAAACTCTTTAATTCGGTATTGCAAGGAGCTTCGTTCCCAGCACAGATGCTCCAGGCGTCAATCTCACTGATCTACAAAGCTGGAAAGGACCCGGCAGACTGTAAGAGCTACCGGCCCATCTCTTTAACCAATACAGACATAAAAATATTCTCTAAACTAATAGCCAATAGAGTGGGTATCGTCCTTCCCAAGCTGATACATCCAGATCAGGTGGGGTTCATTAGTGGTAGGCAAGCGGCAGACAACACCAGACGAATAATTGATGTAATTGATCTGGCCCAAAAGCAAAATATCCCTTCGCTGGTGCTTAGTCTGGACGCCGAGAAAGCTTTTGATCGGATTGACTGGTCCTACCTGAGAGAGACGCTGGGGGCATTTGGCTTCGGAGGAAGTATTTTGGGAGCCATTCTGGCACTGTACGAGGGGCCAGCAGCGAGAGTGAGACATCAGGGGTTTCCATCGGAGCTCAGACACAAAGAGCAGACACACAAAGTGGCCCTGTATGCGGATGATGTGATCCTGACATTATCCCAGCCTCTTATCTCTCTACCCAATGTGTTCTCAATCCTGGGGAGATTTAATCAAATTTCGGGTTTCAAAATTAACCAGGCCAAATCAGAAGCTCTCAATCTAAATTTATCCAAATCAACAGAAAAACTAATTGGACTCAATTTTAACTTTAAATGGCAGCCCTCCACGATTAAATATTTAGGGGTAAATCTCACGAAAGATTATAAGACCTTATATAAGGCAAATTACCCACAGTTGTTTAAGACTTTAAAAGAGGACCTACGGCGATGGGCAGAATATGGCATCTCGTGGATAGGCAGGATTCAAAGCGTAAAAATGAATCTGCTCCCACGGGTGCTATATCTCTTTCAGACCCTCCCGATACCCCTGCCAAAAGATGAGATCCTCTCATTACAGTCCGCAATAACAAAATTTATCTGGAACAAAAAAAGCCCCAGAATTAAGAAAGATATCTTGAGGAGGCCGACCTCAAGAGGAGGGCTGGGGGTGCCGTGCCTGCTTGCCTATTACGAAGCAGCTCAGCTAACGCAGATTCTGCAGTGGCACACAGACCCGACCCTTAGGAGATGGGTGGCACTGGAGAAGGAGTGTTGCGCTCCGGTTGAGTTGAAAAACCTGATATGGCTACCAAGGAACAGCCATATACGGATGCAAACACCACTGCAGGCTATAAAAAATTCCCTAAAAGTATGGGAGGCAACCAAATTTAGATGTTCTCTCACATCACAGCACTCACTGATGACCCCCATCTGGGGTAACCCAGATTTCGCTCCAGGCCTAGATAGGGCTCATTTTGCAAATTGGATTCAGGCAGGCTATCTCCAATTGTATGATCTGGAGGGCAGGGATGTAATCAAATCCTTTGCTCATGTAAAAGAGGAACAAAACATTCCAAACTCTGAATTGTTTAGATATCTACAGATCAGGGCCTTCTATAACAAGAACCCTATTCGGCCGCGGAGAACAAATTTTCGAGCAGATGTGTGCCAGACAATCGGACACAAGGGGACTAACCTCTCGAATGTACAAGGAAGTAATCTGTCCCAAGACAACAGACGCTCCCAGACTTAAATACATGAGGCAATGGGAAACAGACTTAGGAGATACATTAGAGGACGACGATTGGGACAGGATCCTACAGGCAGCGGCGAAGAGCTCTATCTGTACCACGCTAAGGGAGAACGCCTATAAAGTCCTGATGCGTTGGTACTATACCCCAACAAAACTCTCTAAATTCGTCAAAGGCTATTCTCCGCTCTGCCCCAAGCAGTGTGGAGAAAGAGCAGACTTGCACCACATGCTGTGGTCCTGCACTAAGGTGGCCCCGATCTGGGGAGAGATTCGGGAATGGCTGCAACGGCTAACTGAGCTCGAGGTCCCCCTAGATCCATGGCTGTTCTTGTTAGGACGACGGGTCCGGGGGTTCTCGACTCGCAACGCACAAATTAATTGCACACTTTGCCACGGCCACCAGATGCGAGATCGCAGCACTGTGGAAGCAACCAGAGATCCCGATTATACCCAAAATCAGAAACAGAATTTGGTTCGTCTGCCGGATGGAACAGTTGACATGTCTGGTCAACGACACCGGCACAAATTTCCTAAAAGTCTGGTCACCCTGGTTGGCACAGACAGACATCCCAGGGATAGACGGAACCAACATACTGCAATAATAGCAAGAAAGGCGTTCTCCGGTAGCAAAATGGATCATAGACATTAGAGCAGACGACTGTACTTACCTGTATTGAAGCCCAACTTGGAGAGAAAGAGCTAGGCCAAAGTCACTCCCACAACGGGGATCCCTTCAACAGCTACGGAGGATCAACTAGAAGAGCAACTAACGCCCCAGTCGCCACCCCACCCCTCCACCCCCCACCCCCCCCTCTTCCTAACCCTACCCTTCCCCTCTCCCCAGGTTCGTCTTGTGCGTCATGTCATTTAATGTATGTTGCTTGGAGGAGAAAAACGGAAATAAGGTGATTCTTTGTAAGCCAGTGGACTGTGTTACCATATTTGTATTGTCTCACCCAATAAAATGAAAGTTACAAAAAAAAAAGTGTCCGGGTGGGATCGCCCTGGGCCGCTGCGGAGGCGAGAGAGTGACTGCTGCCTCGTGTGGATCCTTTGCGAAGAGTGTAGCAGCTCCGGGTACCGGAGTACCCGGCAGGTATTTCAACAAGTGCACCAACGGTACCATCCATTTATTCGGGACACAGTGGCTGCGCAGTCACCCTTACACATACGTGCTCACACACATTTGGCTCATTGGTGAGCTGGAGGACTTATCCCTTGGGGATTGGACACGGGTGGGATCACCCGGTGGAGGGGACGGGGAGTGTTGGCGTCCACCGTGACGCGGTATAGAGTGTCTCCGGAAGGAGGGTTGCTATATATATGTATGTCAAATGAGGTTTATATGCAAGTAAAGACAGTTGGTTACAGTATTAGGCTGTGTGGTCGTAATTACTGTATATACGTCCTGCGAAGATCCACTCCCCCACTGGCGGGAGCTGTCGCAGGTGGAGGCGCTCCACCCATTATAAGTTATTACATGAGTACCCCAGGCTCTCCGTGGCAGAGACTTAGGCCCTGTGAGCCTACAGGTGATACAGCACATAGTAGCGGCCTGCAAGCGATAGGAAGCAGGGCTACACCGGTATACAGACTTGAGTGGCAGTTAAAGTGGGATCGCAGTGCGATACCTGGTATCAGAGCTTAATTAATCTTTCCCTTAGTGCATACCTTTGTGCCATATAGAGGATAGCAAACCAATTCCAAATATATGTTTTAACAGGCTTCTGGATAATCATTTCAAATCTATGTGCTTTCAAATGTGAATTATCCATGAGATTGTAACATTTAGATGAGTACAGAATTTCATTGTTATTCCAGTAACTATATTAAAATATTATACGTGTAATTTTACATGTGTCACTTTAAAACATGGTTATACTATGAATATCTGATTTTACTTATCAATAATAAATGGAACCGCTCATTGAAAATATGATTTAAAGGTAGACCACAATCCTCACAAATGTAAATGTGTCCTTCTACACTAATAGAGCCACATAAAAGAAAATCTAAAATGGAATGTTTGAGATAGTCTTTATTGTTGGGAATCCTTGAAGAGCCATATCTGATTTGTGATCTTATACAAAACTGAAGTCTATTGTGGTTCAGTGTTATTCCTTCTGTACTGTCTGTAGATCATTTTTGAAGATCAGTATTCTATTACCCCCTTTTTTCAACACCTGGGGATTTGCATAGCTGCACACCATTTTTTATGTTTCTCCATGGAAATTATTAAATAACACTAAGCGGAAGTCACATTGTATCCCAACTTTTTAATAGCGTAAATTAACTAGTCAAGCCCTGAAAGATTAATCAATTTAATGATTCTATATTTGCAACGTTGATTAGAAAATCTATTTAAAAAGACATTTCTGACATCTAGAGAGAAGCTAGTTTTGGCATTATGTCTTGTCAAACGGGAGGAAATTGAATATAGAGATGATTTGTCATGTTGCAGTTATCACTTTAGCAATATCAGAAAAGGAAGAGTGAAGACATTTATTTAGTCTGGAGTGTTGTGTTCACTTCAAAATGGATGAGATAGTACAAGAAATACATCAAGACCCATAATTACCAAACAGTGCTACTCCATATAACACCTTACAGGAAATATGCCCTGTATGGCATATTCGAGTAAAAGTTTGGGCCTTAAGGTGTTTTCTGGCATGGTAGATCATGGCCATAAACATACAAACAGATGTCTGTGCAGTGCTCCAGCATATAGTAAAAAAGATGTGTCAAAAGGTGACAATAAACATGCTTTTTTTTTTTTTTTTTTCCAAAGGTCTAAGTTGAATTGTTTTCTCATGCAGTAGTGTTGAACAAAAATAATAAAAAAAAAAAGTTTTATCTTAACAAACTTCATTATTTTGAAAGACAAGTGAAAGATCTGAGAAATATACAGATGCAGCGGCTGTTATCCGAACCTGGGTACATTTTGCGTTGTGCCGCGTGTAGGCTGCGATATATTCACAAGTTTGCCGCTGCAGACATAATGGCCCATTGGATTAACACAGCAGGAGTCCCTGCTGTGTGAGTCCTACCGGGGTCTGCCTGTCTGTAATAGATGCACAGTAAGAGGCTGAATCAGTCACTTTATTTAATTTTAAACATTACAGTATTGTAGCAGGGGGTCTCCGGAGCTGAACCGCATTTGTTTCAAGTCTGGGGACCCCCTGCTTCCCGAGATACAGGCCCCGTTATGGGGTGCCGGTATCTCCTATGCATTGAAATGTCCCGATCACGTGACGCGAGACGGGGCCTGTATCTCGGTAAGCAGGGGGTACCCATACTTGAAATCAATGCGGTTCAGCTCCGGAGACGCCCTGCTACAATACTGTTATGTTTAAAATTAAATAAACCCCCCCGCGATCGCCTGTGAGAGGCGCGCAGTAGAATGACTGATTCAGCCTATGTCTTACTGTCTATTACAGAAAGGCACACCCCGGTAGGACTGGGCTTCACTCATTCCAGCCAACCGGAAGCCCAAATATCATTGGGACTTTTTTTTTGTGACTTAATACTGTAGCTATGCTGAAAATAGATAGCATAGTTAGGCTCAAGAGGTCACAATTCAAATAATATAAGATCGTTTTCAAATGCATTATCTACTTTGATAATTGCAATGCTTTATATTAATAACCGCAACACATTCTTAGTGATTAGAAAGTTGTTTTAGGACATGACACTGCAAGCTTATCTCATACAAAAGCAATCTCTTAGTTTTTTCTTTTGTGTTATGAGGCTCTTGAACATTTGTGAATGTCTGATCTGATAACACTCCTACCTGCAGGCTGTTAAAAATGATGAATAGGACCAACATCCAGAGGTATCTGTAGGCCATGTGCAGTCCTCCCCAAAGCCAGGTAACAGAAATGAGAGCGAAGAGGTACAATATCAGTGGGATCTCTGGAAACAAGAATGTGGTAGTTGTTAACAAACACATGAATTGGAATTGATTGCACAGTATGTAAATAAAACAGTTCCGTTAAGTCAGTTATACCTATCGTTTAGCTACAAAATAATATATCCTTGCAATCAAAAAGAACAAAAAAATGTGAGAAACTCCAAGATACTAAAAGCAAAGTTAAGAAAACCATATTACAGACATTCCCCCCACCCCCCCAATTAAAAGGTTATAAGAAGGCAGTTATTCAAATGAAGCTATCATATAACAGAGTTTTGAAGCTGTAGTGGGTGGAGAGAAATATAAGTATTTTCTTATTGAAATAGTGGGATGTATATGGAATAGTGACCCAACAGGGAGAGAGAGGTAGATACATTCAATAACTTCAGAATTGCATGAGGAATCTTATACATTAGGGTGTTTCCCTGGGACCCTGGGATTCCGTGAGAGGATTACAAGGGCGCCTCGGATTTCCCTGATCCCAGAGAGCAGGGAGAAAGCATGGCAGTTGCTAGGGGGCTCAGCAGTCCCACCCTGATTTGCTGCTGCTGGGAAATGCAGCCAATCAGGAGGTGGTGTCAGGAGCCTGACATGTGTGGCCAAGCAGAGGAACAAGCAGCAGTATGGACAGGAGAGGGGTGAGGCTGTGTGTCTGTATGTCCTGTGTGTGTTTGCTCTGGTGTGTGTGTGTGTGTGTGTGTGTGTGTGTGTGTGTGTGTGTGTGTTCTGTCCTGTGTGTGTGTGTGTGTGGGTGTGTTTTCTGTGACAGTACTGTTGGTGTGTGTGCATTTTCTGTGACTGTGCTGTTGGTGTGTGTATCTTTTCCGTCACTGTCCTGTTGGTGTGTGTGTCTTTTCTGTGACCAGTGCCACGAACAGGGGGGGAGAGCTGGGACAAATTTCTGGGCCCGATGGCTGAGGGGGGCCTGTCGGCTGAAGAGGTTGGGCCCAACTTCTGTATCCAGCTGCTGGACTTCTGATTGCTGCCGTCAGGCCCCAGCTGCTGCCTTATACTTCCCACACCGGGCCTCTCTGTCCCGCAAGTGCGTGCTGGAAGCTAGGCAGTTCGTAGGTCTGGCCCAGCTTCAAGTACGCACCGGCAGGAGAGAGAGGCAGGTCTGGCGTGGGAGAGAGGCCCGGCATGGGAAGAGATAGGCAGCAGCTGGGGAGAGCCGGGGCTCGGCAGTGACAACCAGAGATAAGTGGTAAGGGTGTGGTGTTTGTATCTGGTGGGGGTGTGGGGGGTTAGTGGTTGTATCTGGGAGGTTAGTGGTGTTTGTATCTGGGGGGGGGGGGGGTAGTGGTGTTTGAATCTGGGGAAGTAGTGGTGTCTGTATTTGGGGGGAGGTAGTGGTGTCTGTATTTTGGGGAAAGTGGTGGTGTCTGTATTTTGGGGCAGTAGTGGTGTCTGTATTTGGGGGGTGTGGTATCTGTATTTTGGGGGTAGTGGTGTCTTTATTTTTGGGGGGAGTAGTGGTATCTGTATTTGAGGGGGTAGTGGTGTCTGTATTTCGTGGGGGGGAGTTAATGGTGTTTTTATCTGGGGACTAGCGTTGGTTTGTATTGGGGGGGTATTGTGTGTGTACTGTGCGGGATAATTAATGGTGGGGGGAATTCTATGGGTATTGGGGGAAAAATTTGGTATATGTGTGGCCAGTGAGTGAGAGACAGAGGAAGGAGAGAAATACCGATGTGAAGGGGGGGGGGGGGGTTCAAAACGAAAGTCCTGGAGCCTGGGAAATCTGTTGGTGGCCCTGTCTGTGACTGTAACGTTGGTGTGTGTTCCGTGACTGTCCTGTTGGTGTGTGTGTTATCTGTGACGCTTTGTTTGTCTCCTGTGACTGTCTGTCTATGTGGCTCTGTGTCTGTTTCCTGTGACTCTGTCTCCCTGTCCCATATTTTCTGTGACCCTGTCCTATTGTAGAGCTGCTTCAACAACTGAGCACTGTGATAAGGGGTGCCTTGAGAGAAAAAAGGTTGAAAACCACTGCATTAGGAAGTACTGTGTATACTGTAGTCAGCGGCGGATTTCAAAATCCGCTGCCCCTAGGCACTTACATATGCCAGCCGCCTCCTTTCTACCGCCCTCCTCATCCTTCTGATTCGCAGTGTCAAATGACGCCGCGGACATCACCAAAGTGACGTCAGATTGTGTTTAGATGCCATGGTAATGCACCGTCATGACGTCATTTGACGCCGGAAGGTCACGTTGCCATGGCAACGAGACGCCGTGTGGCGCCACGTTGTTGACGTCTGCGGCGTCATTTGACACTGCGAATCAGAAGGATGAGGAGGATGGTAGAGAGGAGGCGGCTGGCATATGTAAGTGACCGCATCAGGCCCGGATGGGCCATAGAGTGCGGCAAATGCATATGGAGGCAGACATTTTTGCCGCCCTAGGCCTGGGCATAGCAGGCCTAATAGGAAATCTGCCACTGACTGTACTGTAACAAAAACCTGAAATCAACTAAGTAGATTGTGGCACAAAATATCAAAGTGTCCTTGCTGCACACTGCTACAAGAATGAGCAGACAAAATATCATCAGATTTGTCAAAGGAAAAAGACAAACAGAGAGAGCTATTTTTTTCTTTACCAATTGTTCCAGCCCCTCCCCCAGTTTTGAAGCCTGGATAAACAGATTAGTATAAATCGCATTCCGTTTTGAAATCAGTACATTTCATTGGACAAATATGTAAGTTCAAAAAAAGGTCCTTAACTCAAGCAATGATACAAAAGTGTACTGTCTGTACTCTTTAATTTTATGTACAAGATGAGGGGATTGCATGTTAGCAGGTATCACATCCTATGTTAAATCTAAATTTACACAGGAATAATGTAACTTGGCAGCATTTTATTTAGCCAAAAGTTACAAACATGACACATTGCAGTTGCTTTTTTATTTGAATTGATAAAACAGCAATTAAATATAAACAGAATGAACACAGAAGCCATCAACAGTAATGCTTCTAAATGTAATATGTGGTTTTGATTAACTAAAAAGTCTCAAATAATGGAAGACAACATGTACTGTACACAGGTTTCCACAAACGCACAGGAGTATTTCCTATTAAATGTGGGTATTTGTGCCCTGGTTTTTAATTAGTGGCCTATTTCAGAACATGGAAATCTATTATTAGATCATTCAGCTGTCTGGCATCCATTCTTAAACCACTTCAGTTCTGGAAGGGCTTAACAAGTAGGTCATAAAAGCACTGGCCAGTGCAATACACAGGTTGAAGAATGCAGTCAACAAACTAAGAAAATGTGCTGCTTTTCCATGCACCTTCGCCAGTGCCATATAAGATCAATGACACCGAGCTTCGTTCTAAATGTGTAGCTGGCACCTGCTGTTAAAATATGTTTAATTGGTTGCTAAGTTTAATGTTCATGGTTTGTATTTATCCGTCTTACCCTATGTGTTATGTTTTGTAGCAGTTACTCATTAGGTACTTTCATAACAAGTTATTCATTCAGATTTAGTAAACAGTGCTAAGCTGTAAGGCATTCAGAAAATATGACTCTGAGCATTTATTTTTTTAAATGTTTATTTTCATTTATTTATTTATGTACTTTTATTTTAACCAGCATGTTGCGTTTTTTCAATTCCAAACTGCAGTGCTTTGCAGTGATACATACAGCTGTGGCCTCTATTCTGTAATGTGCTAATAGCACTGATCAGGCACTACCACACAGAAAGTCAGCACTTACAATACTTCAATGGGTGCGATAGCGCAGGATCACAGTTTACAGAATAAGCTACAAATGCGTCATACCTGCTAACACGTTAACTAGGTACCCAACTGAGAACTTGGCCTCAGAAGTATTGTTGCCCGATATGTTTCTCATGGCTAGTTTCAAAAGTCGTTTATCGTTAGGGTGGAATCGTTTTAACAGAAAAGGATACTTTGATACATGTAGGGAGTGAATGAGCGGTGGAAGGATTACGTTGGACAGGGGGGATTTCATTACTGTTGGGTTTTCAGGCTTCCCCAGTGGGTCACGTTGTGTCATTTACCTGCTAAAACATGTTGAAATTCAGAATAGAGACACTACAAAATCTGAGTGTCACATTTTATTTGGCTCTGCAATTAATACAAGAAAGTTGTGTCCCTATGTAGAAATTATACTTCACGCATTTGTACAGATATTTGACTCTTCAATAAACATTTTTTAATTTTTTTTTATGGATAACACAATATGCTTCCTTTATATGTTGTGTTGCATTAATATTTTTTATCACTTCATCAAAGCTCATACATTTGCATGCTGTTAAACTTCAGTATTGAACTTAATTGGATTTGTAGAACCAATCAGTCTAGTTAAATCAGCTATTTTTTTTAACTATATTGAATTTCTAGCTTTCCCAACCAGCTATTTTCTTAGCTCAGAGACAGTTAAATTTGCAAATGAGCTCATATTCCAAAGTTTGCTCCATAGTTCAACTCTAACGTGTGAATGAACTGCAACGTTTCCGTAGTTTGGATTTTTAAATTCCCGGATCAGGCCTTGCTGTTGGGGTCCTGGGTCACATCATGGAACGGGGCCCCAAACAGATCTGTCAAGCGGAGGCAGTCGCGGGCTGATCTCTCAAATTAGGGGGCCTGCAAGTATTATTGGCATCACATGGGCGAGACAAACTGGGCAAGCCCCCTTTGTGCATTATTTCCCCCCTCCACCGCATGTTCAATGCTGTAATGTGTCTAATTTTGTTCAACAAGACTAATCACTGTGTATGATCCTGAAATCAGAATACCTCACATGTTTTTAGTTAGAAGCAGGATGTTCACACTGTACTGTACCTGTGGCATTGATCCTTCCTCTAAACACATCATCATACGCTTTCCACTGTTGTGTCACCTGGTACGCATGGATGAATACCACAAATACCACCACAAGGCAAACTAATGGCACCAGAGCAGCAGTGAAAAGAGCAGCATAGATATTTGGTATGAAACACCTGTAACAATAAAAGGCAACACAAACAGTCATATGCTAAAAAGTTTACACACCATTTTGTTTCATGAGTCTTTTTAAACCTTTCCCCCCTAATTGTTAATATACCAGCTTTCCCCCACTTTTTCATAAGCATTTTTTTTAAATAATACTAGCCCACAATGTCACTTATTTTGGGCCAGGTGCTGATTAGAAGACTCAAAGTTTGCATTTTTTTACTTTATTTTCATGTTTGTTTCCGTTACTTTGCTAAATGGAGTTACTTCAATATTTTCGAAAGAAATATAGAAACTCACACAACTTTTCTAGAAAACGTAACACAGATGGTTGTCATGGCCTTTTGCTAAGCGCTTCCTGTTAGACCTCAGAAAATAATCACACCTTGAGGCTATTCTTAGCACGTGTTTCTATTATTATTTTTCATGTTATTAAAGAGGCATCAAAGCTTTTTTTTTAGCGTTACTTTTTTAATCATAGGATTGAAGCAGGGGGTATCCAGAGCTGAACCCCATTAATTTCAGCTCCGGAGACCCCTTCTTCCAGAGATACGTACCTCCATATGAGCTGCTCTTGTTCGCAAGCAGGGATCACATATTTGCTGCTTTTCTAAGCTCCCACACCCTGCGGGCCAATAGGAAGCTGTGACATCATCCGATGCGGCTTCCTATTGGCCCATGTGATGTGGGAGCTTTAAAAAGCTGAGAGATACCAGCATCGCCTATGGCGGTTAATATCTCTGGAAGCAGGGGTTCATGGAGCTGAAATTAATGGGGTTCAGCTCTGGAAACCCCGTGCTTCAATCCTGTATAAAAAAATGCAAAAGAATATGCCCGCTTGGATTGCTCCTTCAAGCATTATGTAACTTTTAAATGTATCTACAAGCAATATCCCCTGCATCAAGAATTCGTGTTACTGTATATTATAGGCTAAAGCAGTAAAATTCAGGGCATTATTGAAAACCCTGCTCTCTGATTGGTTAAAATTCCGGGCATTATCCATAGTAATGCCCTGAATTTCAGCAGCTTGCAAAATGCAGTTTTCAATCTGTTTATTTCCAGCCAATCAGCTTTCAGAACAGCTGAGACAGGGTAGGGGATTGGTTTGAATTAAGTAAAAGCTCTGAGACATGGCAGGGGATTGGTCAAAAAGTATCAGCCACGGGTTGACTCCTCCCCCCCCCCCCCCCCGAGCTGACAGATTTTCTGAGCAGATTCAGTTGAATTGGGGGGGGGGGGGGGGAGAGACTGAAAAGAAGTAAGTGTGGTGTGTATAGAGGTGCAGTGGTGTGTGTGTGGGGGGGGGGGATTGGGTGTAGAGGCGCTGCGTTGTGCTATGTTGTGTGTAGAGCTGGGGGGGAGAGTGCAAAGTTTAGTAAGTGGATGCATTTTGTATTGTGGCTGCAGTGTGTGTGTGTGTTGTGCTGTTGTATGTGTAGCAGCAGTTTGTGTGAGTGTAGAGCTGGTGTGTGTGTGTGTGTGTGTGTGTGTATAGAGCTCCAGTGTGTGTGTGTGTGTGTGTGTGTGTGTGTGTGTGTGTGTGTGTGTGTGTGTGTGTCAGTAGCAGTGTTTATGTGTGTAGCATGTGTGTGTAGCAGCAGAGGTTGTGTGTGTGTAGAGCTGCTGCTGTGTGTGTAGAGGTGCTGTGTAGTGAGTGTAGATGAGGTGCTGTGTTGTGTGTCTAGAGCTCCAGTGTATGTGTGTGTAGAGGCACTGTGTTGTGTGTGGTGTGCTGTTTTGTGTGTAGCAGCAGTTTGTGTGTGAGCTGCTGTGTGTGTGTGTGTTTGTGTGTGTGTGTGTACACAGAGGGGGCGGCAGTGTGTGGATATAGATATCTGCAGTGTAAGAGTATACTGTATAGAGGTGGTTCCATGTATTTACCATTTTATTTGAATAAAAAAATCTATTTAACTATACAAAAGTGTCTATTATTTATGAAATAAGCCTACACTTACTGTAGCATGTAGTTCCTCGCGGAGAACGGAGCACAGCAAAGCCAAAATAAGGGGGCTAGATACCGATGTATAGATAAAAATCCTTTATTCCATGGTAGACATCATGGCATGGGATGTAAAAGCCTCTTACGCGTTTCGGGCCGTCGCCCTTTGTCAAAGAGAATGTTTCACAGACCGCGTCTGCAGCAGCTGATATAGGAGTCCCTCCAATTCCAGCTGATTTGTGACGTACATGATTGGTGGCGCGAGATCGTCAGAATACGATCCGATTGGCTCAGACACTAGACCAATGGAATCAGTGCCCAGGTGATGACACGTTCAAGCCGGGGAGGGAGGGAGATGTCCTAAATCAGAAGCGCAGCCAGTGTATGCTGAAATACAACAGCATGCACTGAAAGAACTAAATTAGCTGTTAAAAAGAACACATAAACAACATTTAAAAGCAATCTAATAGACTGTTCTGGTGGGATGGATGATCTCAATGATTCTAATGTATCTGTATATACATATAATAATATGGATATTCCAGGACGCATAGTATAGCCTGATGTGTATAACGGAGGAAGATACAGTAGATATATGTATTCATTAGGCCTATGGAAAAATATATAATATGAAAATATAATATATCGATAAGTAATTCTCAGGCATAATTCATAACTATCTTAAATTCAACCAAAGACCGTTCATATAATAGGGATAGTCATACAGAAAAGAAAGACAATGTATGTGTATAATAAAGTGAACCAATTAATATCAATATCCCAACAATGAGAAGGGAAGGATGGGAAAAAAGGGGGAGGGGGGGGAAAGGGGGAGGTGGAGTGGGGGGGAGGGGTGAGGGGGGGGGGGAAGGAAAGGTAGGAGGGAGAGAAAGGAAACATGAACAATATCATATTGAGTATTATCACATATCATAAGAAGTTCATTTGAGGAAATGTTTCAATTCCCAGTCAATGTTCATACCCTTGGGCATTAAAGTCCCAAGGGTATAAATCCAATGCATTTCCCGACAGTTGAGGAGAGATTCTCTGACTCCACCTCTTGGATGATTCGGGATATGTTCAATAGCACGGAACGTTAAGTGATCTATTGAACCCATTGAACAATGATTGAAGTGTCTAGCAACTGGAAATTTATCATCCTTATTCCTAATGGTCCTGATATGTTCACTAATCCTAATTTTCAAAGGTCCAATAGTTCTTCCTATATAGCTGCAACCACATGCACACCTCAGGATGTACACCACAAATTTGGGATTACAAGTCAAAAAGGACTTAATCCTATATTTTTGACCCGTGTGTATACTTTTGATTTATTTATTTATTTTATTTATTTATAAAATATTTTACCAGGAAGTAATACTGTACATTGAGAGTTACCTCTCGTTTTCAAGTATGTCCTGGGCACAGAGTAAAACAAATAATACATGGTTACAAGTACAGTTACATAAATGAACAGGGTATACATTATATACAAGACATTGCATGCACAGTTAAAGAAAATATCTATTATGAGCGTATGAAACAGTTACAGACCAGGTTAAAATGTGAGACAGCCTTAGATTTGAAAGAACTTAAACTGGTGGTGGATGTGAGAGTCTCTGGAAGGTTGTTCCAGTTTTGGGGTGCACGGTAGGAGAAGGAGGAACGTCCGGATACTTTGTTGAGCCTTGGGACCATGAACAGTCTTTTGGAGTCTGATCTCAGTTGATAAGTGCTGCAAGTGGTAGGGGTGAGGAGCTTGTTCAGGTAGCTGGGTAGCTTGCCCATGAAGAATTTAAAGGCAAGACAGGAAAGGTGAACTTTGCGCCTAGACTCTAGTGTTGACCAATCTAGTTCTTTGAGCATTTCGCAGTGATGTGTGTTGTAGTTGCATTGGAGAACAAAACGACAAATTGAATTGTAGAGGGTGTCAAGTTTGCTACGGTGGGTTTGAGGTGCCGAGCCATATACTATGTCTCCATAGTCAATAATTGGCATTAGCATCTGCTGTGCGATACGCTTTCTGACCAGGAGACTTAGGGAGGATTTGTTCCTGTAAAGTACCCCTAGTTTGGCATAGGTCTTGGTTGTCAGGGTATCAATGTGCCTCCCGAATGTTAAGTGGGAGTCGAACCATAAGCCCAGGTATTTAAAACTAGTGACAGGTGTTAGGGTGGTGTTAGCGTTGGTTCTAATCAGGAGCTCAGTCACTGGAAGCTTTACAAATTTAGTCTTGGTCCCAAATACCATTGTTACAGTCTTGTCAGTGTTTAAAAACAGTTTGTTTTGGGAAATCCAGTTTTCGAGTCTCAAAAAGTCAGACTGAAGTATGTGTTGAAGGTCAGAGAGGCTATGGCTGTGTGCATATAGGATTGTGTCATCTACATACATGTGTATTGAGGCTTCCTTACAAGCTGTGGGAAGATCATTAATGAACACTGAGAAGAGTAGGGGCCCCAGAACAGAGCCTTGCGGTACACCACAAGTGATATCCAGGGGGTTGGAGTTAGAGCCTGAGATGGACACATGTTGGGATCTTCCTGATAGGTAGGACTGAAACCAGTTTAAAGCATGCTTCCCTATTCCAGAGCTCTGCAGTTTGTTAAGCAGGATAGCATGATCAACTGTGTCAAAAGCCTTTGCAAAATCTAGGAATACTGCACCAGTGAGTTGTCCCCGTTCCATTCCACACTGGATTCAATTGCAAACTTTTAGCAGGGTAGTTACGGTGGAGTGTTTGGGACGAAAGCCAGATTGGAATTGGCTAGGGAAATTTGTTTTGGTATAGAAATCGCTTAATTGGGAGTGGACACATTTTTCCATGACTTTGGATAGAATTGGGAGAAGTGAGATTGGCCTGTAGTTTGAGACAGTGTTTTTGTCCCCACTTTTGAAGATTGGGACAACTCTTGCAGTTTTCCAGGTCTTAGGGATATGGCCTGCAGACAGGATAGAGTTGACTATGGACGCAATTGGTTTGGCAATGGCTGGGGCACCAAGTCGTAGGAACCTAGATTGTAGTAAGTCGGGTCCACATTGGCTGCTTAGTTTTAGTTTGAGGAGCGCTTGTATAATCTCCTCTTCAGATACTGGGCCAAATTGAAAATTGTGGGCAGTGTTGACAGGGGGTGGGACTATAGGGGTACTCCCAGGATGAGATTCAGGTTTGTGGTTTGGGCTGCGTTTCGCTAATAAGTTAGTGGCACACCCCACAAAGTAATCATTGAATGCATTTGCAATGTCAGTGGGGTTTGTCAGAGTAATATCCCCCTTAGTGATATTCATTGGTTGTTGATGGTTAGGAGGCTGGAATATATTGTTGATAACCTTCCAGAAGTTAGCTGGGTTTGATGTATTCTGGTGGAGATTGTCAGAGTAATATTGGGCTTTTGCATGCCTTGTTTGCCTTGTGCACATGTTCCGCATGCATCTGTAGTGATTGAGATCCTTGGTGGTGCCAGTTATTTTGTGGCTTTTCCACAAGGCATCCCTGAACTGATAGAGTGCTATAAGGTCAGGTGTAACCCATGGAAGGTGGGTCCCCGTACCCTTATTTTGCATAGTGGAGCATGGGTATCGCAGAGTTTTAAGAACTCAGATTGGAAATAGTCGAGCGCAGAATCAGGGTCGGGAATTAAATTGATTCTGTGCCATGGGCAGTTGGTAAGGTCATCCAGAAACTGTTGTGGGTTAAAGTTTTTAAATGTTCTAGTGAGGAGAACTTTAGGGCTTGAATGGGGCGGTTTAATTTTCCTTACACAGTACACTATTGCATGGTCACTGAAAATATCAGGAAGGATGCCAGAGGATTGGATTCTGCTGGGGTTTGAGGAGAGAATCCAGTCTAGCAAGGAATGGTTATGCGATTTCAGGTTTATCCGTGTGGGTTGGGAAATGAGTTGCGTTAGGTTAAGTGACTTGAGTTGTATCTGGATTTTGTGGTTTTTAGGGTCAAGCCAATTGAAGTTGAAATCCCCAAGAACTAGCAGCTCACTCTTCTCATTCAGAGAGGAAATGGAGCCAAGAAATTGGGTGATATCAGTCAGGGATTGTAGAGGGGCTTTAGGGGGGCGGTAGATGCCAGCAAGCAAGATGGGCTTAGAAAAGGGGAGGCAGATTTTGCCAACTAGAATTTCAAAAGAGGGTGGGCTTGGGGGGCAATTTAACAGGGTAAATTGTAATGTGTCTGCAATATAAAATAACACCCCACCTCCTCTCTTTGACCTATCTCTCCTAGAAATGGAGTATCCCTGAATGGCGATATTTGCATCAGGGGTTTTAGGGGATAGGCATGTTTTTGTAAGAACGATGGCTTTGGGTTTATGCATAAGGCACCATGCCCTTAGTTCGTCCAGTTTGGGCAGCAGGCTCCGGATGTTTATATGGGCGACAGATAGCCCTTTTTGGAATTTAAAGGTGGAATTCTCAGGGGCATGGGACAGAGCTGAAATGGCAGGACCTGGGTTAGGTTCAATATCACCTGCTAAAGAGAGTAATAGTATGAGTAGAAATTTGGGTAGTTGTTTGCAAGTTGTAAATTTGTGGTGTTTGCCATTAGAGTGAGCAGTGGTTGGTGTGCTGGTTTTTAGAGTTCTCCACCAACATTCAGTAGATAGTGCAAGGCTTTTGAGTAGTCCAGGGTGTATGGAGATGTTGGGTGTGGGCCAGGATGGAGGAGTTTGTAGTGGGTAGAGGGAGTAACATCTCCATGAGGCCAGGAGAAATAAAAAAGGTAAAATACATAGCAGGTTCATGATGCCAGAGGTAGGCAGTGCTGCAAGGAGCTGTTGTGAGCAGAGTGAGTGTGTGCAGACTAAGCAGCAGGTGTGTGCCTGTTCCTTGTCAAATGTTTAGCTGTATTGCAATGCTAGAGTCAGTTCAGGGTTTCAGTGTATTGTGCAGTCAGTTTTGGGAGAGACTGCAGTGAGTAAGTTGTAAAGGGGTGGGGGGTTGAAATAGGCAGGTTAGCAAGCATGGGATCATAGTGTGATCTGAGTAGCTTAACATTTGTTGTCTTGAGTAAAAGTGTGTGCAGTAGATCCAGTCCCCAGTCACCTCTAGTCAAACTATAGTCTAACTGTATTTATCACTTAAAAAGCTCACTTTAAATGCCTCACTGTAATGCCAATTGCAGTTCCTGCAAATTGCACGAGAGGTGTTTGATTTATACAGCTAAAACAGTCACATGACCCTCCCCCTCCCCAATCATCAGCTTGTTCCAGTTGGTCAATTAACAGCACAGAGTTAAGAGGGGAAAAAAACACCTTTTGATATTCAAACATACCAAAATATTCACTGCTTAAGGCCACTGAGTAAATCTTTTAAACAGGACTTGCACATCAAGGGACATACCAAAATATTCACTGCTTAAGGCCACTGAGTAAATTTTTTAAACAGGACTTGCACATCAAGGGACATACCTGTGAAGAGAATGCAATTAGATCCATGTCATATCAGCTGAGGTTATTGATCTTGCATTGATCTTGCATGAAGATAGTAAGTGTATTAACTATAACTATAGTCTAACTGTATTTATCACTTAAAAAGCTCACTTTAAATGCCTCACTGTAATGCCAATGGATTTAATTGGTAAGGCATGTTTGCAGAGTTTACAGGATCCACATTTATAGAACCCATTGGGAATAGTACTTTTTGTAATATTTTTGGTGTTGAACATGCTCGGTGAAAGATGGGTACCTAATGTCTTCACTTTTTTATTCACTATTCTGGGATTGGATTTAGTGTATTCGTCCAGATCTTTGTCCAATCTAAGTATCCCCCAGTGTTTATTTAGAATGGATTTGATAGTACCAGCTTGTCTAGAGTAAGTCGTGATAAATAGAGGGGTCTCTTTCTCATAACTCTTATTCGTGCTTTCTTTATTTCTGGATCTATCTAGGAGATCTGCTCTTTTAAGACATTTTGCATTGCAAAGTGCATCATTCAGAACACTGTCTGAGTATCCACGAGTTTTAAATCTTAATTTAAGATTCTCGGCTTGAGTATTGAAGGATTCTTCTGTTGAACAAATCCTTCTGAGTCGTAAGAACTGACTTTTGGGATACCATTGAGCAGTGGTCTCGGGTGTGCACTATTGGCTCTCAATAGGGAGTTGCGAGAATTCTCCTTTCTATATACGTCAGTTTGTATTTGTAATTTGGTATCAACGTATAAATGCAGATCTAAAAAATCAATATGATGGTCATGAGTAGTGGATGTAAACTTGAGATTACAGTCAATGGCATTGATATAATCAAGGAATAGTGAAAGAGTCTGTGAATCCCCACACCAAATAAGAAGTAAGTCGTCAATGTAGCGACGGTAGAATTTAATGTGCTTTCTGTAAGAATTATTGTCCCCGAAAATGTGAGTTGCTTCCCATAGGCCCATAAATAAATTAGCGTAAGAAGGTGCGAATGACGTGCCCTTAGCAGTACCCTGTGTCTGTAAATAATATTGATCATTAAAAGAAAAATAATTATGTTGCAACAAAAACATGACGCAATCCAAAATAAACGTGATTTGTGCCAAGTGAAGATTAGATAAATTAAGAAAGTGACTAACCGCTTTAATACCCATAGAGTGTTCAATAATGGTATAGAGTGAAGTCATATCTAGTGTGACCCAAATAAAAGAGTGACACCATGTGATCTGTCCAATGTCTGTAAGCAAGTCAAAAGAGTCCCTCAGAAATGAGGGAAGTTTTTTGACCAATGGCTGCAAAAAGAAATCCACATACCTAGATACACCATCTCCCAAAGATCCAATATTAGATATAATTGGTCTACCTGGAGGGCATATAAGTGACTTATGAATCTTTGGGAGATGGTGAAAAATAGGTATAGTGGGAAAAGAATTGAAAAGAAAATCTGCTTCTTCTTTGGATAAAACCCGCAACTCCCTACTCAGATCTATAAGTTTCTCAATTTCTTTGAGGTACATCTGTGTGGGGTCTGTAGTGAGTTTGCAATACGCCTCAGTGTTGTTAAGCTGTCTTAGGGCCTCAGTGTGGTACATTTTAGAATTAAGAACCACTACAGCTCCCCCTTTGTTGGCATTTTTTATTATTATATCATCCCTTTTCTTTAAGGTGATAAGATGTTGGTATTCTTCCTTTGACAAATTATTATGTTCTGAAATTGAGAAATTATAGCCTTTGGCCAAAAGTTGCAGATCTCTTTCCACTAGTCTCTTATATGTCTCTAAATTGGGACCCTTAGCAAATGACGGACAAAATACAGATTTATTCCTGAAAGATGTGTGTTTGGTATTAGTCAGAAATAAAAATTGATCTTCAACCCCTATATTTTGTATATCTATATTATCTTGTTCAGCATATAAATCTTCCATATCCTGTATAACAGTATGTTCTCTAAAGGACAGCCTACCGTCAGTGAGCCCATCCGTCGGGAGACCCAGAACAAGGTCGTCTGGGGCATCCAACGGTAGGCTGCCTGGAATAGAAAAACTTTTTTAGTGATAATTTACGAATGAATTTTTACAAATCTATCACCGTGTTAAACAAGTCAAAATTACCCTGAATAGCACAGTTGAGGCCTTTATTAAGGATGTTCAGTTCCCCCTCTGGCAAATCGATCCCTGAAATGTTCACTACATTGCTCTCCACGATTAATGATCCATTTTCCTTTTCTTTAACAGCCCTTCTTTTGGGCGGACGCCGCGTCCTTTTTGGGAGTTTTTGACTCCCTAAGATCCCGTAGATCATATGATGTTGACACCGCTTCTTGATAGCGTGGAGGGTCTTTTCTGCGCCTATCTTCTGCGTCTGTGCGGTCACTGTATCTGTCTGTTTCTTCATCTGTAGTAAAGGAGACAGCTGATGTACGGTTCTCCAAATCTGAAACATCTGACATACTTGAAGTTCCTGATGTTCTATTCTTCAGTATTGACTTTTTTGGCTTTGATTTTCTAGGATAAGATGGTCTCCTATATGCATCCTTTTTCTGTGCATGATCTTGTTGATAATTCATCCTCAAAGGTGGTGGTTTTTGCCAAACATAAATTTGGTTCTTCTCATACTCAATCCTGTCTCTATAAAATTTTATCTGTTTCTTTGTCATGATTGTTTCTTCAATGTCATTTTCATTAATGGATTTGGAGAGATTTTTTCCATAGTGTCAATGTTGTCCATGTCCCTATATGTTTTTAGATTGGACTGTAGGTCTTTAATATTCTTTTTAGCAACATTCCTTTCTTGAATTTTGGTCTTAATAATAAGCTCAATAAGTTTGTCTGAGCATTCATTCAGAATGTTAATCCAGAAAGAACGAATAAGAGTTATGAGAAAGAGACACCTCTATTTATCACGACTTACTCTAGACAAGCTGGTACTATCAAATCCATTCTAAATAAACACTGGGGGATACTTAGATTGGACAAAGATCTGGACGAATACACTAAATCCAATCCCAGAATAGTGTATAAAAAAGAGAAGACATTAGGTACCCATCTTTCACCGAGCATGTTCAACACCAAAAATATTACAAAAAGTACTATTCCCAATGGGTTCTATAAATGTGGATCCTGTAAACTCTGCAAACATGCCTTACCAATTAAATCCATCAAAAGTATACACACGGGTCAAAAATATAGGATTAAGTCCTTTTTGACTTGTAATCCCAAATTTGTGGTGTACATCCTGAGGTGTGCATGTGGTTGCAGCTATATAGGAAGAACTATTAGACCTTTGAAAATTAGGATTAGTGAACATATCAGGACCATTAGGAATAAGGATGATAAATTTCCAGTTGCTAGACACTTCAATCATTGTTCAATGGGTTCAATAGATCACTTAACGTTCAGTGCTATTGAACATATCCCGAATCATCCAAGAGGTGGAGACAGAGAATCTCTCCTCAACTGTCGGGAAATGCATTGGATTTATACCCTTGGGACTTTAATGCCCAAGGGTATGAACATTGACTGGGAATTGAAACATTTCCTCAAATGAACTTCTTATGATATGTGATAATACTGTACTCAATATGATATTGTTCATGTTTCCTTTCTCTCCCTCCTACCTTTCCTTCCCCCCTCCTTACCCCTCCCCCTTCCCCCCCCCTCCCCCTTTTTTCCCATCCTTCCCTTCTCATTGTTGGGATATTGATATGAATTGGTTCACTTTATTATACACATACATTGTCTTTCTTTTCTGTATGACTATCCCTATTATATGAACGGTCTATGGTTGAATTTAAGATAATTATGAATTATTCCTGAGAATTACTTATCGATATATTATATTTTCATATTATATATTTTTCCATAGGCCTAATGAATACATATATCTACTGTATCTTCCTCCGTTATACACATTAGGCTATACTATGCGTCCTGAAATATCCATATTATTATATGTATATACAGATACATTAGAATAATTGAGATCATCCATCCCACCAGATCAGTCTATTAGATTGCTTTTAAATGTTGTTTATGTGTTGTTTTTAACAGCTAATTTTGTTCTTTCAGTGCATGCTGTTGTATTTCAGCATACACTGGCTGCGCTTCTGATTTAGGACATCTCCCTCCCTCCCCGGCTTGAACGTGTCATCACCTGGGCACTGATTCCATTGGTCTAGTGTCTGAGCCAATCGGATCGTATTCTGACGATTTCGCGCCACCAATCATGTACGTCACGAATCAGCTGGAAGTGGAGGGACTACTATATCAGCTGCTGCAGACGCAGTCTGTGAAACATTCTCTTTGACAAAGGGCGATGGCCCGAAATGCGTAAGAGGCTTTTACATCCCATGCCATGATGTCTACCATGGAATAAAGGATTTTTATCTATACATCGGTATCAAGCCCCCTTATTTTGGCATTGCTGTGCTCCGTTCTCCGCGAGGAACTACATGCTGTACACCGTCCACGTGATGCACGCCGTGGGATCCACCGGACAGGAAAACTCTCCTACGTGAGTACCCCAGTTCATTCACTATGGCTGGGTGTCTACAAATATAAGTGTCTTTCTCCAGGGGGACATCATTATTGTGTTATTGGGAAGTCAGAGATTTCTTTACTGACTTTACCATTTTACACAGGTTCCCCACATTTTAGGAGCGATTATATTAGACACGGACACATATGTGAACAGAGAGTGGTGGTTATCCCTGCCTGTCTTTATTTATTTATCCATCAGCTATATCCTAGATCATTATCTAGCAATACCCCACAGCTTAGCACGGATTTCTAGGAACCCTGTGTCCCAGTATCTTTTGGATAAGCCTACATTTAGCCTATAATGGTAATAATCTCCTTAGAACAGGGCATTACTGGCCAATAATGGCCTGGCTGGGTTTTGGCCAATAATGGCCTGGCTGGGTTAAAGTCCCTCGGCTTTTTCTCGGGCCTTCAACTCTTCCAGCCAGGACATTATTGGCCAGTAATGCCCTGTTCTTCAGGGATTATTACTTAATAATTATCTCTGCAATAATAATCGCTACTTAGCAAATATAGTGGTAAATAAGGTCATCTACACTAAATATTTACACTGAGAAATCACATTTCATGATTTAAGATATCATATTGACATTCCACCTGAATAAAACAATTCTGAGAAAAGCAACATGTGTATTTACAATAATTGCCGTGCGTCATACGAATGACTAGTCTCAACATGGAATAAGATTAGTTACTGTACATAAGTGTAGCCAGGATCCCCCTCTGGGTTTAGGTTCCCCCCACTTCTCGCACTCACCCCCGCTCTGCCGTGAGGATTGGAACTGTCTACGGCGGCACGCAATGCTGAGCGGCGGCAAGGGGGAGCGTGTGGGAGATGTGCCGGGTGCTGGTACAGCGTTTGCGTTGAGGACTCCCGGTGGATTCCGCTGCAGGGCGCCACCATTTTCTCTGTGCGCGCGCATGTGCAGAGTAACGGAACACGGGAGGCACTGAGGCAAGTTGCGCATGCACCAGGACAAGCGCGCGAAGGTTCTAGCCTACCAGGGAAGGCTCTAAGCAGGGACTACAAGTCCCATGAGGCTTAGGGGACCCCACATGACGCCAGGGAGCCTATAGGGTTGTAGGATCTCCCTGCCACAGGAGATAGATACATTTCGCAGGGTTTGAGACAGTCAGTCGGCGCCAGGAGAGGCTAGGGGAAAGAGGTAAGGGTGCAGGGGTCAGTGACACACTGCACTAGGCCAGCAGCCCCCTAGGCCCCAGTTAGCCCTGAGCCACCCAATAGTTTGTGGTGCTTCAGGGACAGGCCCCAGGTAGGGAACCTGCTCCATTAACATATTACAGTGCTAGTTAGGGACACGCTTCCCATCCAGAGGCTTGGGATCAAGCCTACTCCGCAGAGAGAGCGGAACTGTACCAAGGGTGGACGGCCCTGACCGATCATCTCACCGGAGGAACCGGACGTCGCCAGGAAGGTCGTCAGATCCTTTGTGAAGATCTTTTGAACGCCCAGGTGCCGTCGCACTGGGCAGGTATTGTTATGTACGTTCACCACCTACAGAGTACTCACACATAGTGGCAGCGCTGACCACGGGACAAAGGTTTGCTGTGGACACAGTGTGGGGGTAGACGGTGGTGGGCATGGGGTATACACTCAGACGTGGGAGTGATTGACACTTGGACTTTTAGAGTATAAGAATATATATATGCATATCAGTAAAGGTTATTATTGTTTATTCATACCAAGTGTGTGTCATTGGTTTGAGTCCTGTGAGGGACCCCTCCCGCCCTGTCGGGATCCCTCCCAGGTGAAGGCGTTGCACCACGAGATAGAGTTAAATATATGTACCCCAGGCTCCCTGAGCGGAGGCTTAGGCTCCTGAGAGCCATACAGGTAATATACAGTATCAGTAGCGTCTGTATTCACAGGGAATACCCGTTACATAAGCAATCAATGTCCACCCATAATATGATGGCACGTGCAGTAAAGATTGAACAATTAAGTAATAAATAGGTCTCCTGAGGTATATAATGAGATACAAACCACACACAGAACATTTTTTGATAAGCTTCTTTTTGTAAAGATAAATTCAAATCAAGAATAAGAAGACCCTTACATACATGAATTAAAAATACAGATGTGCTATGCACTAAAGATTAATTTCCTCTTACCAACATATACTTGAGATGAAATAAAGTAAAAGCTCATAAACTAGATTTCATAAGCATTGGTAAGCATGTATATACTGTACACCCTTGGAAATGAAGTACACAATTATCCAATAATATATTTGATCATATATATATATATATATATATATATATATATATATATATATATATATATATATATATATATATATTTGAAATAAAATGGAAAGTATAACAAATATATTTTGAGATTTCCCCCCCGATTTTAATGGAAAAAAAGCTGTCTTTTATGCATGAGACTTAATTGAAGTGTAACACACTATCCTCCACCCCCTAGGAGGATGTGTGGCTGCGGTGTATGTGGTGCAATACCTGTGGCTCACGGGAGGTCTGGGCCTCCGCTGCAGGGAGCCTGGGGTGAATACTGGTACGGTGTTCTTCAGCGCCTCTACTTCTACTGTGTGGAATTACCCATTACAGGACCTATATATATATACACTTATACAATAACCACACACTGGGTAAAACATAAAATAGCAGCTTTACTGCAGGATGGGAGTATGACTAACTACTGGTTAAAGCCTATCCACCAGGCCTCGCACGGCCGTAACCACCCGTCAAGTGTCCCAAACTCCTGTCCACAGTCCCCACAGTACCTGACGGGGCCCTTGGGCACACATCCACACTGGTGTCCACAAGACTATAACCCCTCACCCTTATATGTGGTCAGCGCTGCCAATATAGTGTGTTGGTGCACTTGTGCGTGGGGTACCTGCCGGGTGCGTCCCTCCTGGGCACGCTGCGTTCTGCGGTGGGGTACATGGACCCAACAATGATCCATGAATGACTCCGGTGCTTCCGTCTCCGCGTGAGGTGGTCCCCGCGTGGAGTTTCCGCCTCAAGGATAGTCTCTTCCGTGGGGTGGTCTGGTCCCAGACCACCAAGGGCTAGGATGCCACTGTGTCCCTCACTACAATCTACAGGGGCAGTATCCCTATCTATGGGCCTGTCCCTGTAGCAGCCACAAACTGAGGGGAGTTGGGCCTAGCGCAGATGCCACAGGCACCTGCACACTCACACCCTGCCCCTTCGGTGTCCAGCTTCCAACTAATGTGGCTTCTCCAGCGTGCCAAATGTATCTTTTTCCTTGCAGGAGATCCTGGATGCCCTATTGGCTGCTGTGCCCCTAGGCATCATGGGAGTTGTAGTTCTCTTCTGAGTCTTTCCCTGCCTGGACACTGCTTGCGCTACCTTCTGTGCATGCGTGCGCTACCTTCTAATCACCGCCGTTACTTTGGCCATACTGCGCATGTACAAGCATACCGCGCATGCACGCGCACCCTACAGATGGTGGCGCCATTTAACGAAGACTGCCGGGAGCCTTTCGTGATGTGCTCGCCCCTCCAGATACCGCACGCCTCCCCAGCACTCGCCGCCGCCGTGGAGGTAAGGGGGCCACTGGGAGCCGAGGGGGGGGGGGACCGGGGCTAGACAAGTTTGACTGTTGACTCTAAAAGACGGATTGTAAATCTCTCACTGAAACTCATTGGCAATTGACAGATCTGTAGGAAGTGACATCTTCAGTCCCGTTAAATGTGGTCTTCTAGATCTGGAGTCATATTTTTAGCAGTGGCAGACTATATGCTTTTGTTGAGTTGGTAATGAGCCAGCCTTCACTTCTGCTACCTTGGTTACGTCTTTTTCTCACTACATTTTAGGTATCACAAGTGTTAGTAGATACAGGGACACTTTTGATTAGTGCTCAAACAGTTTTTTTCCTGTAATGGTAAATGGATTGTAATACAGTACTTAGAATATTTGAGATGTTTCTCTTTTTGGCCACATACTATTAAAATCAAATGACGATTCAATGTATATGTTATTGAATGTAATTAGATATTTTTAAATAAATATTGTGTATCAGTATTTCTTTTAGTTTTGCTAAAGTACATACACTATTTCAGTCCTTTCAGATATTTTCCAAATTTAAAACCCCATTGAATACGTAAGTATATTGATGGAAATGCCCTCTAGCCAATGACTATGAAAAAAGGAAAGGACTAAGATGAAGCATCACAACATGGAAAGAGGGGTCAGAAGAGATATGTAGAGAGGAGCATGTGTGGAAGAGAGAAACCGGTGAAGAGAGTGAAAGACCGAGCACCTGTCCCGAGGAGTCTGGCGAGTGATATAGTGTGGTGACAAACTCTTCCTAGCCTGGCAGAGCAGCGCGTACCAGAGGTAGTGTGTATGATCCAGGAGAGCACATAAGCTTAGTAAAGGAGACCAGTGTATGCTGGGGGTTCTGAAGCTGTGAGTAGACCAAGTGGAAACACCTCAAGTAGCATCACCCCTATGACACTCCAGTATCCTTTGCAACGTATACAGCTATGGCCATTCTTTGCAAAGTAACAGGCATGCACTTATAAACACATCCATACTGAGACATCCGGTGACGTCACAGGGGATGGTTTGCTAGGGAGAGAGCTCCTGAGACCCTCTTACAGCACCTAGATAAATAAAGTTTTTCCGATACCAATCTTCTAATTTTTTGGGCACGGCTGTCGCCCATATGGTCCAGCAATGGCTGTGAAACCTAAAAAACAAACAACCCAGGATGTATCCTGATATTTCGGGGGAACTCAGTGCTCCGCGGGGCCAAGTAACGACACCCAAGATTGCGGTGGAACACACGTGCCTCCCGACAAAGACTGAGAACAGGCTCATCTAGATACAGAAGGAGAAGGGCTGAATAAACAATATATGGAGGCTCTCATGGAGGATCTCTTTGTAAGAATGCATCAAGGATTCCAGAACGACTTGAAAAACGCTATTAGTGAGCTCGAAACAGAAAGATACTCCCTGTCCCAGAGAATGGAGGGGTTAGAAACCAAAATGGAGGAGGCTCTCCAGGTACAATCAACAGCGGATGATGAAATAATGTGTCTGGGCCACGAGATAAACTCTTTAAAGGACGGTCTAGAAGACCAAGAAAACAGGGCAAGAAGGCAAAATGTAAGAATTAGGAATATCCCTGAGGCAGCCCTGATGGAGAACCTCCGCTTACACCTTAATAAGCTTTTCATATCAATGGTCCCTGACCTGAAAGAACACAAACTCCAAACTGACCATGCCCACCGGGCTTGGGCACCAGATCCGAGGCTCTTAAACGGCGAAGAGACGTCATAGTGAAATTTCACTATTACTCAACCAAAGAGAGGATTATGTCTGCCAGCATGGAAAAGGGAGATATCCCGTTTGAAAACAAATCCCTCCAAATCTTTAATGACTTGTCTAAAGTCACAATAACCAGAAGGCGTGAGCTGAGGTCCCTTACTCTATTATTGAAAGATAAAGGCATCCGCTATAGGTGGGGGTTTCCATTTAAGCTGTCGTAATAAAAAATGGAAAATATATGTCCATCAGGTACCCAGAAGAAACTGGACTGGTTCTTAGATCCCTGGTCTTATCCGTTTGTGACAAGCAAGAAGGATCCCCAAAAGACCAGAGGACAGGCCACAATGCGAGTCCGCCTTGGACTTCAGAGCGACTAGCAAGCCAAATGTCAGAGTCTTCCTAGACATTCTGCTCCCAGCCACCGTTCCTCTCTCTGTCTACCAGTTGTGCTACTGTTTTCGGTCTGCTCTGGGGTTCCTCTGTCTGTCTGTCTCCTTGTTGCTCCTGTCCTCTGTCATTATAGCTTCCTGTTTCCTGTTCCTCCCTTGCCTTTGTTGTGTGTCCAGACTCCTTTTGCCCATGCTTCTGCCCCTGATCTGTTTATGTCACTGTTTTGAGTCCTGTTCATAATAAAGTCCCTTGCTATTGAACTAGATTGCCCCAGTCTGTTTCCTGCTAGCAAGTCCTAGTCCTGTTCCTGCTCCCTAGTCCCAGTTCCTGCTCCCCTGACCCTGCCTTCCTGTTGCCGACCATGCTTGTGACCTTGACGATCCTGCTTGCAGCCTGTCACCAAACCCTGCTTGTGACCCCAACAATCCTTGCCTGCTCCCCGTTGTTCTGGCCACCAACATCCTACCCACTCCAGGAGTCTCCCCATGACACCAAAAACCTGCCAGATCTGGTGAGTGATGAAAGGGAGCACAAACCAATCAAGAAATATCTCCCCCCTACCATCCACCTTGACTACAGCCTAAAATAAGATTTTCCTCATCAGATATTATTTCTGGCCCACTGCCCTCCTCTCCATCCCCTCCCGTGGATTTTTTAAGAGTGCAGGCTTTCAATCACTTACCTGACTCCCTGAGACTCAGACGAGATCTACACTCTGAAGCTATGCGGCTGCAGGCACTGAATTAGAAGAACCAGTGGGGAGAGGGACGAGTGGACACAGACCTTACACTACAGAGTTTGGAATATCTGTTGGATGCCCAAGAACCAGATTTATCCCAGTCAATGCCCCTACTCACCGTGGAAGAACGAGCGGACACAGTGGCCGAGGATCGGCCAACCCGTCGACATTCTCAGGGGAGTGGAGTGGGGACCCCGAACCAACCTTTCCATCTTGCGGTCCGCTGGGGAGGCTCTCTAGGATGCCGGTTGCCAGATGAGGCCATGCACCCAACTCAGATGGGGGAGGGGAGAGATTAGTCCTGGCCCTGCTCTGTCGCTGTAAGGAATCAGGGCACATGCTGCTCTCAGCCCTGCCCCTCCTAATCTCAGCATCCGGCCGCGGGTCCGTCCGCTTCTGCTCCTCGCAGCGGAGAACGCATCACATCACCCACCGTTCCCCCGCGGCTCTCCCACTCACCGCGGTCACTCTCAATAGGTGCGAGCCGCCCCCACTTACAGGGCGTGCACTGCACCCGGTGGCTAGTTCCGCCCACGGATGACTCTTGGTCCTGGCTCACGCCCTCCAGCCCATCAGCCGCAACAAGACAACTCATCACCTCCTGTCCTATCACCGGAGGCTCCTCAGCTCACCTCTGTCCTGCCTCCTCCTCTGATTGGGCCACTGTGCTTTATTACCCCTGTAGCTCCAATGCAACCTCGCTCTGCATAGTTTAGTTTGCCTCGTGCTGTTTGGATCCTATGCCCAGCTCCCTCTTACCTTTGTAAGATTTGACTCTCTCACCTTTGTCAAAAGCAACTAATTCCGATGGAAATGAAATGATTCCCTTTTAAACTATCCTGACATAGAGTGCAAAATAAAAATAAAACTTTATGAACATTTTGACATAAACAAGGGCTCTGTCTCAGTCCCAGCGATGCTTTGTGAAGCCCATAAGGCAACGATAAAGGTGACTTTATCTCTATCGCTTCTCACAGGAAAAAATGCTAATTGAAATTACATAAAGAACTCACAGATAAGATTATGAAACACCACAAACTTAACCCATCGAAAAAAACTATACAAATCTCTCAGTGCTGCTAGGCTAGCACTGATACAGATCATACAGGAGAATGCAGAAAGAGCACTGAAATTGACCAACCAGCGATATTATGATAAGGGGAATAAAGCTGACAGATTTCTAGCCAACAAGCTTAGGGGTATGAGGGTTAAATCCCAAATCACTGCAATCCATTGTAAAAATGGTTTAATCTCTCATAATGATAAAGAAAAAGCCCAAGAATTCACTACATTTTATACAAAACTATATAGCCAGAAAACTCATGGGGAAGGGCCCTTCAAATTCGGAGGCTATTTCAAAATATCTAGAAAAATGTAAGTTACCTCGGCTGTCCAGGGCTGATTCAGAGGTTCTAAATGGGAGAATTACCAAGAGGAACTAACAAACACAGTCATATCTATGAAAAAGCAAAAATCCCAGGTCCAGATGGACTATCTAATGTACACTACAAAAAATTCCTGGCGATTCTCTCCCCATTTATGCTCGAAATGTTCAACTCTTTTCTAGAGGGCATCCAATCCCAACTACCATGTCCACCGCAAGCCTGGCCATTATACGTAAAGAAGGCAGGGGCACACTTCAATGTGGGATTTACAACCCGATCGCTTTGCTCAATACTGATCGAAAAATTTACAGCAAGATTCTGGCAAATTGGCTAAATCTGATTCTGCCGAAATTAATTCATATAGATCAGGTGGGATTTGTCTTGGCGAGGCAGGCCTCAGACAACACTCAGAAGATTATAGATATTATTGACCATGTGCACCTCACCGACACCAAAGCTATCCTGTTGAGCCTGGACGCTGAGAAGGCGTTTAACAGGATAGACTGGGCATTCTTGGATGGAGCAATGCAGAGGTTTGGATTTGAGGGCCCTTTCCTGGAGGGTGTTAGCGCTCTCTATCAAAAACCTACAGCCTTAGTTAAACTCATGGGAAACTACTCAGATATGCTTGTGATCAAAAATGGAACTAGACAGGGCTGCCCAATGTGTCCTCTCCTCTTTACCATGTCGATAGTCGCTTTCCTCAAAAATTTGAGACAATATAAATATTCAGGGTATTACAATCGGCGGAATAAATTGTAAAATCTCTTTCTTCGCAGATGATATACTGTAATATTAACACTATAAAAAAAGGGGAAACCCCTATTTTGGTGCTGCTAACACTAAGTGTGTCAAAACAATGTCCTATATTAATCATTGAAAAGAAGACCCCTGAGGTATAATAATGAAAGTAAATCCAGAATCAGAATGGCTAAGTTAGTGAAAGTCCTTACAATAGCCAATTATGTGTGGGATAATGCGGCAGCCACCTCACCTGAACTCCATCCGGAGGCAGCAATCAGCGGGGAGAGACAGAATGAAGCGACCACCCAAGAGTCGAGCCCTGCAGCAACAGAGAACCTCTCGTCGGGTGTCTTTGTCATCTCACGCTGATCTGCTGTAGGTGAGAGGTGTGCGTGAACACACTGGCGATGAAGGACCAGAACGCTGCTGCAGGAAAACACTCAGTGCAGGTGATCAGCTGTTGTGCCTGGGATCCGGAAAACATGCTTCAATACCAGAGAGGTAAGCAAAAATAGGAGAGATTAAAGGTAGAGCACAGCAACCCCCAGATGTCCCTGCCCAATCTCCAATAACTCCTAACGGAATTTGGCAACATTTCGCGCTATAAAATTAATAATGATAAATTGGAGGCCCTGAATTTAACCCTTCCAGCCCTAGAAATTAGGTGTTACAATTGAATTTTAACTATAAATGGAGCTCCTCCCATATTAAATACCTGGGAGTTAAAATTGCCAGATTGTATGACTCTCTGTATCAATGATATCCCCCCCCCCCTATTTCACAAGATCAAATAGGACATGCGAACTTAGGACAAATATCATGGATCGGGAGAATCGTGTCAGTTAAGATGAATATACTTCCTAGACTGCTTTATTATTTCCAGACTCTCCTGGTCCAGATACCAGGACCTGGACTAAAAAAAATCTACAAGGCTGGGTTTTTCAATTTATCTGACGAGGCAAGAGACAGATGACAGCTAAGTCGGTTATGTTGGCTTCAAGGTCGAGAAGGGGCATAGCGGTCCCAGATGTGCTAAAATAATACCAAGCAGCCCAGCTGAGGCAGGTGGTGATTTGGAACGCTGACCCAAAATTATTTTTTGGCTTGCCATTCAATCTCACTATAGGAGGGCCTCCTCCATGTCAATGTCTCTTTGGGCTCCAGAGATCCGGGAGCCAAATGCCAGGATGTTCAAGTTGGGGTCGATGAGGTGCACTTGGAATATTTGGAATAAAACCAAAATAAAATATAAGCTTATGTCCTCCCCATTTCAACTAACTCCTCTATTTAATAACCCAAATGTTTCCCCCGGGTTGTGACCCAAAACAATTTAGTCAACAGTTAGTTTAGGACACCATGATGAAGCGCTACAGGCGTGAAACGCATTGTATGTTTCCCCCATCTACTGTATTTAGGGGTTCATTATTTTATTTTTTGTCCAATAAAGTCTCCTTTATACGGTAGCCCCCTCTGGATCCTTATTTTCTATGCATTGAATGGTTCTCCGTTTTTTCCATTTCTACTACTTCTGTTCCTTTCAATCAGCGGATGCACGTCCCAGGACCTCCCTCAGGATTCTATAGGACCTTATAGTGAGTTTATTTTGTTTATTACCAGCAATCTAGCATACTGTTTGTCAGTTTATTAAGGGGATTTATTTAGGTGTCAGCCTGGCTGTTTGTGTTCTGCCTATGGGAGACACTAGGCACCATTCTCCAGTCGGACCTACAATATGTGAGATATTTTTCCAAAGCTAGAGGCAGATGGGGAAGACAGGGGATCCAACCCCATACCCCCCCCTTCCCTTTCACTGTTATTCATACCTATTTTGTTTTTTTCTTTGGTTGGTTTACTATGAATACAACAAAATACAACCTACACCCAGATGTGGTGCGAGTGGGTCCATGGTCTACCCAAACTACTTGGTTATGCATACAAAGGACTATACTTTAACTGACTATGTTTATTGTCCTATGGATAATGTCTATTGCCCGTTCTTATTCTGTCATTTTTGAAATCCATTTGTTTGATTATTGTTGTATCCTGTAAACTGATCACTCTTGTATTCTGTTATTTTTCTTTTGTGAAAACCCAATAAAAAAATATTAAAATAAAAAAACACATCCATACTTCCACACGAGCTCCAACACTGTTCCGGCACCAACAGTGCCCTACAGTGGCTCATTAGTTAACATCTGGGCCACCAGGACTGAGTTAGAGACACTGTGAGAAAATTGCGCAGCGGGGTGCATACTATTCTCTCTGGGTGACTGTGATAAGTATTGCCGATTGTCCTTTGATTCTGAGGGTCACGGTATTTGAGTTATGTGTTTCTCCTATATAAAGTGTTGTTATTTAAAATAACCTGTTCTACCTAGCCTCGCCGGCTGAACAGTTTCTCGTATGGTACAGGGGAGGTGGACTCAGCCCCCCACCCTAAAACATCTAGGGGAATAAAGAGGGTTACACAAATAATTATAGGATGTCAATATGGGATCACACCGCCACCGCACACGATGGCGGAACCGAAAACAGTAAATCTGTATCTATCTCCATTATCCTTTCCATTTGGCACAAGGCCTTCATTGGGTAAAAGTGATCTTTGGCAAGTTCCTTTACAACTCTATTCTGACAATCAGTAATGTTAACATCAGTGTGAAATGTATTTTCGTTGATCTGTACAGTCAACAGATGTCATGAATATTGATGAAAACAGTATAACAAAAATGCATGTGCGCTCCAAATACTACAGTGATTCACATTGTGACAGAAGTGGCAGCATGGCAACCACATGTTAAAGGTTAAGACCACCTGTTGCCTCCGACCGTCAAATGTCTAACCCTCTGTAAGGGTTCCCTAATCCTGTTAAAGGATAAAGATGTTTCTTATGTTAATCTGTATTAGAGATGTTGAGTATATTACCATCATATGTATACTGTATGTTAAACACATTATGTTGTCTGGGGCATTATTCTGATTTCCCACCACTCCTGGCTCTGCTCGTGCAGTGGTGTGTGTGGCTGTAACTCTGCTCCTTTCTGTGATTGGTCCATCATGGTCGTCCATCTCCCTCCTGATTGGACGATTGATTAAAGGCAAAATTTTGATTGGCCGAGCCACCCTCTCCATGGTTTTGTATGGGAAACGGGACCTATACAAGGAATAGCTCAGCAAGGCATCTAAAGAGAATCTCAGGTTTAGTCTCAGTGACTGGAGACCCTGGTCTCAATTGTATTGAGAGACTGTGGAGTGGTCTCGGTGAGCTGGGAATTTGTGGACGGTATGTGGTGACACACTGCGGCTATTTCTCACCAAAACCTTTTTGTTCTGGAGACTGGTTTATAAAGACCCTTACCACCCAGTGTAAACTATCTTTGGCTGTGTCCTGCACCTACTGTATTGAAACTGGATAGTGGTATCCTTTTATTTTATCGGTTGTATGTTATCGGTATGTACTCTCTCTAGAAAAGACTTAGTTTAATAGCCCTTGTGTCCTGCCAAGTGTGTTCCTAGGATCCCTGAGAATGTTGCATCTTCACACATTTCGAGACACACACTTTAATATTATTGACTAACTTGATGGCAAATAATTGATTATGGAGTCATGCACTGGGAACAATATAGAAGCACACCTTTACCGTTTAAGTGTTTTAGATCTAAGCAGACCATTTAGCTGAACTAAAAAGGGGAAATTCAAAGTTTGCATATCTCTATTGGAGATTGGGAAGATCTGGTAGTCCTGCCCTATAACATAAAAGTTCTGGAGAAACATTTACCATCTTATAAAACAGGTAATAGAGGTTAAAATACCTTAGAACAGCCCACATCTATTGTCAACTCATTGCACACACTACATGGCTGACCACAGCTTCCTGCAAAGTTACTTACCTTTGTGATAATGAACCTGCTACTTACCTCAAGTCTGCTATTTACTGTGGTCCCATGGAAATGTTACTCACTCTATCCACAAAAAACTCTTCCCTCCTGGCCCACACCCAATCTCATCATACAATGTTGGTGGAGAACTCTGAAAACCAGTATACCAACCACTATTCACTCTTATGGCAAACATTACAAATGTACAACTTGCAAACAACTACTCAAATTAAAATTTTAGCGGGGGATACTAAACTTAACCAAGGCCCTCCCTTTTCTACTCCCATACCCCTGAGAATACCCCTCTCAAATTCCAAAAAGGGCTATCTGTCGCCCACATATATATATTGAAGACACTTTACAATTGAAGAAACCTTACAATCGACACTGCTAAATTGCTCCCCAAGCCCCCCTCTTTTGAAATTCTAGTTGGCAAAATTTGCTTCCCCTTTTCCAAGCCCCTCTTGACTGCTGGCATCTGCCGCCCCCCTAAAGCCACACTACAGTCAACTCATATGTTGTATTTATTGACATTCTTTATTGCATTCCGGAACTTTTGGAGCACCCACTATCATCATACTCTCCACTTCAGTCCCTGACTGACATCGCTCCAGTTTATTGGCTCAATTTTCTCTCTCGATGTGAAGTGTAAGATGTTAGTTCTTTGGGATTTCAACTACAACCGGCTTGACCCTAAAAACAACAAAATCCAGACAACTCAAGTCCCTAAACCTAACCCAACTAATTTCCCAACCAACAAACACAAACCTAAAATCTCACAACCATTCCTTTCTATCCTCTAGTCCTCACAGAATCCAATCCTCTGGCAACCTACCTGACATTTTCAGTGACCATGTAATAGTGTATTCTGTAAGGAGAATGGGAAGTTCTCCTCCCTAGAAAATTTGGAAACTTTAACCCACAGCAGTCTCTGGCTGTTCGTTTCAACTGCTCTTGGTACAGAATCGACTTAATACCTAACCCCTGTGTGCTCAATTATTTCCAATCAGAGTTCTTAAACCTCTGATGCCCATGCTCCACTACGCAGAATAAGAGTACGGACAGCCCACCTTCTGTGGGTTACAACCAACATTATAGCGGTCTACCATTTCAGGGATGCCTTGTGGAAAAGCTGCAAAGTAACTAGCACTATCAAGGTCTTAACTACAGATGCCTGCGGAATACATGCACAAGGCAAACAAGACACGCAAAAGCCCAATACTACACTGACAATCTTCACCAGAATACATCAAATCCAGCTAACTTCTGGAAGGTCAACAATATATTCCAGCCTTCTAGACATCAACAACCATGTAATATCATTAAGGATATTTCTCTTACAAATCCCACTGACATTGCAAACGCATTCAATGAATATTTTGTGGGGTGTGCTACTTCCCTATTAGCAAAACATTTCCAGAACCACTAACATGAAGCTCAATATGGGACAACCGCTATAGCCCCACCGTCTCCCAACACTGCCCACAATTTTCAATTTGTCCCAGTATCTGGGAAGGAGAATACACAAGTGCTCCTCAAACTAAAACTAAGCCGCCAATGTGAACCTGACCTGTTGCAATCAAAGTCCCTACGACTTGGTGCCCCAGCCATTACCAAGCCACTTGCTTCCCTAATCAACTCTATTTTGTCTGCAGACCATATCCCTAAGACCTGGAAAACTGCCGCAATTGTCCCAATCTTCAAAAATAAAACACTGTTTCTAACTACAGGCCAATCTCTCTTCTCCCAATACTATCCAAAGACATGGAAATATGTGTTCAGTCTCAATTAAGCGATTACTATACCAAGACAAATGTTCCTAGCCAATTTTAATCTGGCTTTCGCCCCAAAGACGCCACAGTACAGTAACTATCCTCCTAAAAGTTTGCAATTAGATCCAGTGTTGAATGGAACTGGGACAACGTACTGGTGCAATATTCACAGATTTTGCAAAGACTTTTGATACTGTTGTTCATTCTATCTTGCTAAACAAACTTCAGTGCTCTGGAATAGGGGAACATGCTTTAAACTGGTTTCACTCATACTTATCGGGTAGATCCCAACATGTGTCTATTTCGGGTTCTAGCTCCAACCCCTTGGATATCACCTATGGTGTCCCAAAAGGCTCTGTTCTGGAGCCACTACTCTTTTCAGTCTTCATCAATGATCTACCTACAGCTTGTAAGGGTGCTTCAGTACACATGTATGCGGATTACACAATCTTATATGCACACAGCCCTCGCCTCTCTGACCTTGAACACGTACTTCAATCTGATTTTTTGGAGACTTGAAAACTGGGTTTGCCAAAACAAACTATTTTTAAACACTGACGAGACTGTAAAAATGGTATTCGGGACCAAGGCTAAATTTCTATAGCTACCAATGACGGAGCTACAGTCAGAACCAACTCTAACACCATCCTATCCCCTGTCACAAGCTTCAAGTTTCAAGTATCTGGGCATATGGTTAGACTCCCACTTAACATTTGGGTTGCACATTGATACCCTGACATCCAAAACCTATGCCAAACCAGGTGTGCTTTATAGGAAGAAATCCTCCTTAAGCCCGCTAGTCAGAAAGTGCATCGCACAGCAGATGCTAATACCAATTATAGACTATGGGGACATAGTTTATGGCCCATCACCCCAAAATCACCTTAGCAAACTAGACACCTCTACAATTCAATATGCCGCTTTGTCCTCCACTGTAACTAGAACACACATCACTGCGAAATGCTCAAAGAACTAGATTGGCCATCACTTGAGTCTAGGCGCAAAGCTCATCTCTCCTGTCTTGCTTTCAAATACTTGGGCAAGTTACCCCCGTATCAAAACACTCTTTTCACTCCTACTGCACGCATCACTTATCACCTAAGATCTGATTCTAAGGCGACTTTTCAAGGTCTCTAGGTTCAACAAAGTTTTCGGCCTCTCCTCCTTCTCTTACCGTTCACCCCACAACTAGTCAAAACCACCACAAGTTCATTCAAGACTAAAACTGTCTCACATTTTAATGTGGTCTGTAACTGTTACATATGCCTATAACTTTTTTATTTTTAACTGTTGATTCAATGTCTTCATATATAATGTATAACCCTGTTCACCTAATGTAATGCAATGTCTTTATATATAATGTTTAACCCTGTTCACCTAATGTTCCCATGTATTTGTAACCATGTATCTGTCATCATAACTCTGTGCCCAGGACATCCTTGAAAACGAGAGGTAACTCTCAATGTATTATTTCCAGATAAAACATTTTATAAATAATTACTACAGCTAGATGTGCAATAGCAGCCGCACTAAAACAACAATGTGCCCACTTTATGGCAACTTTAACCTTGAGGATTACTGAGGTGACATTACTGGAAAAATGTACAGCTTTTAAAACATACACAATGGCTAACTTCGATATGATATGGGATCCCCGGATTGGTGTTTGTATAGATAGATTCTGATGTTTGTGTAGACTTCACTAACTCCAATATTTGCTCTCCTTTGTTTTCCTGTTGAGATTAACTACTAGAAAACTAGATGAAAATCTTGTTGGATAATTTGCCGATCACTAAATATGTTTATTTTGTCTTTAGGAACGGTCAAGCGCTGTTCTAAGCCAATATGTTAACCTTCCTTCCATTTTCTCCTATTTTCCTTTTCTCTACCTAATTTCCGGGCAAATATCTTTTGCATTTATACGATGTGATATCTATACTCTAAAAAATTAAATAAAGAGTTATAAAAAACTTCTCCTCCCATAATACTATTTCTGATGTCAGAACCCTGAGAGGTTTAAAGCAGCAAAACACCTTGTACTACATTTTTATAATGTCTTCCTAGGTTTGAAGCAGGTGGTCTCCGGAGCTGCACTATGTTCATTTCAGCTCCGAGGACCCTCTGCATCCAGAGATAATTACCTCCGTATGGGTGCCGGTATCCTTGTGCAGTTTAAATGTCGAGCTCACTGGGGCCAATAAAACACAGCAACGGTTGACGTCATGGCTTCCTATTGGCCTGCATGACAATTAAGTCACCATTTCGTTAGGCACAAATTCCTGGCTGCAGAGATACCAGCGCCCCTACAGAGGAAAGTATCTCTGGAAGTAGGGGGTCCTCAAAACTCAAATTAACACAGAACCTAGAACTAAAAAAAAAAAGTGTGTGTGTGCCGAGCACGCGCACTGTAAGTGAAACTTCTTTGTCTTTTGACACTGTTTTGTCACAGAAATTGTATTTGTAATGGTGATGTTTTAAATAAAAATCAAAACACAATTTCAGTGCCAAAACGCAATGAAGTTTGACTTAGAACACGTGTTTTAGCTATTTGCACTTCTATATTTATAATAACTGTGAATTCCTTGTGTGTGTGTGTGTGTCAGTCACTGTGTGTGTGTGTGTGTGTGTGTGTGTGTGTGTGTCAGTCAGTGTGTGTCAGTGTGTGTATGTGTTTCAGTCAGTGTGTGTGTGTGTGTCATTCTCAGTGTCCTTGTGGGGGAGCTGCGGGGGATGCAGTGCTACGGGGGATGCGGAGCGTGTGTGTCTCGCTGCCTCCCTCATCTCTGGTGACTCTTGCTGGCAGCTGGCAACACTGACGGCCTCATCTGCCAGCAGTGATGTCACTTCCGTCACCACTGACTTCCGCATCAAGCAACTGCATTCACTGCCAGGGAATTTTGCTGATGTGGTAAGTGACACTAAAGAAGTTTCACTTCAAAAAGAGAGAGGAAAAATAGAGATGTAGTGCAAGGTGTTTTGCTGCTTTAAAAGCTTGAAATGTATCAACTATCTGTTGTTCCAATAAAAGCTATCATCCTACCTACTCGTTCGATACGTTACTACTTTTCTGCTTTTTAATGCTCACTGTTGTTTATCTGAACTGTGAAAACACACTACTGATGTCTAAACATGCAGAGATATGCATGTGATCTTTGTTGCCTTAACATTGGAGATCATCCAGCATGTGCCTTCTGGCACAATTGAAACTGCTATAGACTAAAGCTCATTGCATAAGAATATTTCTTGGAAACAAGTGGGTAATAGATAAATAATACATGTGCAATCTATTGCCAAAGGTTTAATAAAACAAATCACTTAAAGGAGGGGTCCCTTCTCAGACCAAAGTGTATGAATGGCAGTGACATGTCTAAGGGGTTCAATCTCAATTAATCATGCTACTGTAGATACCCATAAGTATTTTCATACAATTTTAGTTTGTAAACACGTGAAGCCGAGGCTTAGCAGGAGTTTGATTTACTCTGGCTACTCCCTTATGTCTGCTCTCACTGTTTGTATATGTAGAGCTGCTTCCCCCACCCCCTGGGAGATCTTGCCTGGCTACAGGGTCTGTATGGGGCTCGGTACCTGTTTGGCTCAGGAGATGCTGTGACAGGCTTACAGTGCTTCTTGGTGTTCTTCTCCTTGTGACAGCACCTCCAGTTATACTGTAGAAGGCTTCAGCAGAGTTGAAGGCAGTCCCCCCATAACAGTCTTTACTCCCATACTCCTGTCCAATAGACTGCCACTTAGCCAGAAGTATAAAAAGGGATGCTTTATAGTAGCAGCCACTGTTGATGTCATTACAGCGAATACATTAGTTGTCAGGGTAAGTCCCAGGCTTCTAGAGGGTGCTGGCCATCTTGAGGCCTTGCTATATTAGTTCTTGCTGCACTCAGCCCATGAGTGGCTGAAAGCATGTCCCTCTCCCAGCTGGGAGGAGACTGTACGTCCTTACCCGAAGAAGGAGGAAGCTGGACTGACTCTCACTCCCCTCTAATGGGCTGAGCTCTTTCCTATAATTTGGCACTTCCTCCCTGAGGCTTAGAGGGGACCTCTCAGGACAATCCCTTCCATCTGTGAGCACCAGCAGTTGATATATTTTTTGTATACAGGAAACGTGTGCCAGACTGCCACTTTATATGGCTTAGAGGTGAGGGCGCAGGATCTGCACCATGATAGGCTGCACACAGATTCCTATGTCACCTCCCTCCCGTCACCCAGGGAGTCAGTGTGAGGAGGGGGAAAAACCCATAGGATAGTCTGTCACTGCCTGTAGTTACTAGGGCTTACGTGACAGGGAGGCAGAAAGATAGCCTGGACCAGCCATGGCTATATATAAGTAAAACACCCTTCTCTTCCTCTCACTTACTTTGATTGGCTTTCTGATGAAGACAGGGTGGGATAAGTCTAGAGCAGGGGTGGCCAACACCAGTGCTCAAGGGCAACAAATAGGTCAGATTTTAAGGATATCTCTGCTTCAGCACAGGTGGCTCAATCAGTGAGTGGTTCAGTCACTGTGTTATGAGCTCCTACAACCATATCTGAAAAGAAAAGATCTCACTTTAAAGGTGCAAGCCCATGTAACCCACCTAAAAACACATTTTATAAAGCATGCAACAAGCTCATAGATTTTCCTTAAACAAATGTAATCATCTTTCAAGCAAATATACTGGTTTTGTTTTTGCGGAAATGTGCATTGTTTCATTTTGTGTTCGTCTAGTGTTTCCTCTAGTCCAGGGGTGGCCAACTCCAGTCCTCAAGGACCACTAATCAGTCAGGCTTTAAGGATACCTCTGCTCATTCACTGTGCCACTGATTGAGCCACCTGTGCTGAAGCACGGTTATCCTTAAAACCTGACTGATTGGTGGCCCTTGAGGACTGGAGTTGGCCACCCCTGGACTAGAGGAAACACTAGACGAACACAAAATGAAACCATGCACATTTCCAAAAAACAAAACCAGTATATTTGCTTGAAAGTTTATTACATTTCTTTAAGGAAAAATTATGAGCTTGTCACATGCTTTACAAGATGTGTTTTTAGGTGGGTTACATGGGATTGCACCTTTAAAGTGAGATCTTTTCTTTTCAGATATGGTTGTAGGAGCTTATAACACAGTTCATGTCACACCATTTGGTGTTTCATGTCCTTGAGCCCGAGGCCATTCCCTGATTTAAAGACACCCACAAATACATTTTGTAATGGATTATCATCGCATTAAATGTAAAGATCTCCCACCTTCCCTTTTTTTTTTTTTAGGTGCAAAACAACTGTGCTACAATAGATTTACCGTTTGCTACAAGTATTGTTCTGCCAGAAGACGCCTGAGCTGGAAACAATAGAGCATAAACCCAGAGGCTTTTCTAGCAATATGTTTGACATTTGCTATTTCCCTTCTAGGGTGAATCCATATTTTTACTAAGTATGTTGGCCTTTATGATTGTTATGCTTCTGATTCAGTCTCTAAAAAACATATTAAAGTTGTCTATTCATCAATGCTTCCCAGCAACAAAATTTGTACAAATAGGTACACATAACACACAAGTGTTTTCAGTGATAACATTGTTGCACCTATTTTGCAGCAGGAAGACTGATAGATTCCCCACAAATATGGAATACACCTTCACATGGCTACAAAAGAAAAAAATATGGAAAGTGGAGTATGTGTATATATGATCTCCTGTGTCTAGTTTTAAGGAACCTGTATTTACATTGGAAAGGCAAATAAAAGACGAGGAGGTTTATTGGCGCTATTATGCCAAAAAGTTTGGTAATTGGCTTCAAGGCTTGAGTGTGATAGCCAGTGTAATTGAAGTGGAATCACACAAATGTTTCTCTTTTAAATGTCGACCTCATATGGAATGCTTGCAAGGGGTTCAGCTTTGTTGTTGTATGATGAGGCTTTCCATAACAAAATGGCAGTTCAAGAACAGCTTCAGAGGGATATGAACTTTTGGCTCCTTCTTGATACAGGCAGCCCCCTTTTCATATGGTGGTTATCAGCAGATGGAACAATCGATCCTGGGTGCAAAAAGGGAGCTAAGAGGACGAATGTAAGAGTCAGTACTGTTGATTTGCATGTCTGCTTCTTTCCTGGAGGTACAGTACATTACACATGCATTCGTCTGCTGTGCATGAAAATGTAAGGGCAACAGAGTTAGAGGAGCAACAGTTGAGATTGAAACGAAGAGCACTGACTCCTGTAAGCACAATCGCTATGCAGCCATGGTTAGAAGCTCACCCCCCCAAATGTGCTCTGTTTAAAAGGGTTTTCGAAAGGTAAATGATTGAAGAAAATCTACAAGAAGTTGCTAACAAGCAGGAGTAATAATTGTGTCCATCTTACAGGGCAATATCTTTTAGAAAGTACATATAAAAGATGACAAGCCATAATTATCTCTTCTTTTCCTTCCCTGGCATTTAACATTTTATAAGACACAAGGGATGCTGGGAGAGAGCACATTTTAGAAAAATATATGAAATCACATTTCAGAGATATTTAGAAGCAAAGGCAGGAAGCAAAAAACTACTAACTTTTAGAAAATGTTCAGAATGCTCTTCATGGCTATGTGATGTGATTGCATTAATCAGTTCCAGTTGTATGTGAAGCCATAGGAATACACTTCCCATTATGTAGATATTTACAAACTTTGATAATAATGAAAAGTTAGAGCAGAAATACTGCGACTTGTGACTTTAAGTATGCATTTTGCTACAACACTTAGCACTGATTGGAGGACACCTAACACAAAATACTATAAATAAGAGCCTAGGCTGGGGATAGTGCCACAAGCTTCTCCACGGACCATGCAGGTGCCCTGGCCAAGAATTTGCTCTCTCGGGCTCAGATTAGACTGGGGCTTCCCCGGGTGTTTGGAGCGTTTATCCTGTTGTATGCTGTTAAGCTGTGCAAGCTGCAACTGAGAACATAACCGAAGCTAAGTAAAATCCCTTTTTGATTACAACTCTAAGACTGTTTACTGACTCGGAGTGTGCAAGTTATTGGCTGAATCCAGAATCTTTGCATTACATTTAGCGTAGTCGGCAGGATTCACCCAGAAACTTACACGTCTGATGAACCAGAGATGTGGTGTGAGTGGGGGAAACTGACACTGACATGTTTATTCATTATGAGTATTTGGTTGATGTTATGTTTAGTGGTCTGTAACAAATTATGTTCAAGAAGACAAGAAATATGGGGGGGCGGGGGAGGGAAAGAATGGCTCCATACCCGGGTGGGCTAGATCCGGACCCTGGTCACTCATAGCTGAGGAACAAATTAAATATACCCCACGATACACCCACAAGTAGCTGAAAAGCTGGAATATCAATTTACCAGGTTAAATTTATCGGACTATAAGAAAGGGGAGCAGAAGACTGCAGCAGAAATGGGATGGATAATATTGCAGGCGCTCCAGAAGGAAGCCCAGGTAAGGGAGACAGGGGACCTAGAACTGCAGGCAGTCCAGGGCCAATTGTCTATAGTAAAAGAGTGTATCAGAGGTCAGCGAGGGATGAGAGGTCAGGGCAGAGAGGTCAGCGGGGCTTGAGAGGTAAGCGGGGGCTGAGAGGTCAGCCGGGGCTGAGAGGTCAGGTGGTGCTGTGCCTTTGGGATGAGGGTGGGGACAGTGTCAGGCTCTCAGGGAAGGAAGAAGTGACGATGGGGGCTATGACTAATGACCCACTACTGATACAAGGGAATAAGGTACATGAGGCTACCACACTGCTTGGGCAGCTTCGTGAATTAGAAGACAATCGGCCTAAACTTGTTAGAAGCACGGAAACTCAAAAAGGGGAACATCAGAAAACCTGTATTAAAATAAACTGTAAACAGATGTGGGTGGATTTATTGAAGGCGGGGGTCCCATGGGAGGAAATAGATGGGAAACCCACCGCTGAGCTGCTAAAAAAGTGGAAGGAAATAGTCCAAAAAAACATGACCAGGGTGTAGAAGACGGATAGTGAAGATGGTGTGAGTGGTAACAGAGTCCTCAGTCCCTTCCTTATACCCCTGGAAATACTTGACTGACACAAGCAACGACCCCCTGGAAGGGTGGGAGGTGGTCAATCCCTTATGACAGAGGGGGTTCCACTGGTGTGGGTGCAAAAAGTGACTGCAGGGGATAGGCATCCCTATGAACCTGTCCAGGTGTGGTGGGGTAAGAAACGAGCCCCACAATCTTTTATGGCTCTCGTGGATACAGGGACCAAGGTGACAATCATACCCGGGAACCCTGACAGGGACAAAGGAGAAGTAGTGCATATAGAGTGTCTAGTGTCTAGGGTCTAGGTGGGTCCATCACCAGGTCAATTTGGGATGGTTGCAGTGCTCTTGGCAATCAATAAAGATCCCTCTTTCACCACCAGTGTAGTGGTAACCAAAATTCCAGAAAACATGCTGGGCATAGATGTGTTGCTGGGTCAAAGCATACAACCAGAGTGAGGAGTTTTCACATTTGGGTTCCCTCATAAGGCCTATTATTTACGGGCGATCAAGAAAATAATAAGAGGGCATGCCAAATGGACCTAGATACGAATACCCGCTCCAGGACAGCCTGAATGTTTGAAACAATATAATTTGCCAGGGGGACACAAAGAAATAGGGGACACAGTGCAAGCATTGTTACAATCAGGGGTTATAAGGCCCCCATATGAAGATTTAAACTGGCGCAATGGGAGATTTCATGGTTCACAGATGGATCGGCCCAGATAACATATAAAGGCCGGCGGTGGACAGCAGCTGCATCTAACCCCAAACATATTGTTGTCCTCCAAGATCAAGGGACAGGTGGTTTCAGCCAATTTGCTGAATTACAAATAATACTAATGGTGATTCAAGAAACCACAGAGGCTCTGTTTCTTTATACCTACAGCCGGGCCTGTTACAAAGGATTTACAACATGGCTGGCAAGTTGGAAGGAGAGAGGTTGGAGGATAGACGGCAAGCCAGTTTGGGAAGGTCCAGAGCTTTGGGATGAACTCTGGACAGCAGGAAATACATGGACAATCCATATAGGACATGTATATGCCCATTTACCCGAGGGGGGTCCAAATTTGGATGCTGACACACTAGCCAAAGTGGTGGAGTCCCAGATGCTAGACCTAGTTCTACTTAATTTGGCTAATTGGGCTCAGGAAAAAGCTGGACACTGGCACACAGGCCACATATGAATGGGCCCAACTGCGGGGGTTACCTATAACCCTGGGTATGTTAAAGACTGTAAAGAATCAATGTCCTGTGTGTGGTTTTCTCAAGCAATGGCCATTGGAGAAAAAAGACCAAGAGGATTTGAGAATGGGCCTACAGCCCACGCCAGGTCTGGCAGATAGACTTTATAGGCCCACTGCCAAAAGACCTAGGAGGACTACACTTCTGTTTCACAACTGTGGATACATTCACAGGACTAGTAAAAGCACTGCCTAGCAGAAAAGCAGACCACGACGCAACTCTGTGGATGCTACAGCAGATTGTGACTGCGTACAGTGTGCCCGGCGAAATTCAATCAAATCAAGGGACCCATTATACTGGCCACGTTGTGCAAGCATGAGCTAAGGACTGTGGGGTGCAGTGGACATTGCATATTCCGTATCATCCACATGTGGCTGGTTTGGTGGAGCAGAGTAATGGATTGTTAAAATTCGTAAACTCACCACAACACAGACAATAAGGGGGTGGGATGGAGTCCTTACACAGGCATTTCTCTTATTGAACACACGCCCAATAGGATTAAGAAGTACCCCATTTGGGACAGGAGGAAGCCATACCCCATACACAGTTATGGCTAATGTTCAAGGGCCAAACGCCTTGACGCTTGTGCCACAACTGCTATGAAGTTAGAAACATTTCAGGGTTAACAGCTACAGGCAGAGCAGAACAAGTCAGCATGTCGCTAGGCATTTATGGGGAATTGCAGGAAGGGAGGGCTGTGTTTTTCTACCTTTCACCCGTGCTAAGAGACACAGGGTGGGCGGTGGTGGGAGATACTGGTAGGGAAGAGGCCTCTGTGCGAATTGACCCACAGACTTACAGATGGACAGTAACACTTGGTAATGCTGAACTAGAGAGCATTTCAACAGGTGTACACCTGTGGGATGTGGGAATCTATCGCCCCTGCAGATTACTTGGTATGACGAAAGCTCTGATGTGACAGTGGGCGCCAGGGAATGGGTGGAGTTACCACAAAACAAAGGAGGACGTAAGCAAGAGGAAGTGATCGCAAAAGGGCAAGGAGCGACCAGATTGGTGTTAGTACAAGGGGCCTTTCACCCTGAATACTTTCCAATACTATCGTATAATAGCAGTTAATTGATATTTTTTTGCTGAGTCCATGGATATCTGATTCCATGGCGAACTGAACACTTTGTCCAATCAAACCAACCAGACAAATTGGCGGATGTGAGGACCCACCTCAGTGCGCAAGAAGATGGTTACCCATATATGGGTGTCCCATGGACTATGGAATATTGTTTCCAATATACGACCCATTGCAGTTTTACTATGTTACCCGTTGGTAAAAGTTAATGTCTGTTCCAGAGAAGAGCTTGTTATGTAAAAACAAGTCTAGTTACGTAGCCATCCCCTAGACTCAGATGGTTGGGGGTATTTGGGACAACAATTGTTGAATAATTATGGTTACTATTTACGTGGGGTTTTATCTTTGTATCAATGTGGACTATATGTACCGCACCCAGAGTGTAGGTGTTCTGTCTATAGGAAGAGATTGCCCTGGCACCCAAATCAACAGATGGAATGTATTGGAAAGTACCACTCATTAGCTGAAGTATGCCATAACATGTGCTTTGGGTAAGCAGAACTCTCTCTCTGTCACATGTGTCCTACCATATATAGAGTTGTTTACTACAAAGGAAGTGTGACTGTATGGTAAAGTATCACTCATCAGCTTAAGTGTGCCATGACATGTGCTTTGAGTTAGCAGAGCTCTCTCTCTCTGTCACATGTTTACCATGTATAGAGTTGTTTACTACAAAGGAACTGTGACTTATCAGTTTAAGTATGCATTTTGCTACAACACTTAGCACTGATTGGAGGAATTGGAGGAAGCCTAACACAAAATACTATAAATAAGAGCCTAGGTTGGGGGTAGTGCCAGAAGCTTCTCCACGGACCGTGTAGGTGCCCTGGCCAAGAATTCCCCTCGCTCTCTCGGGATCAGACTAGACTGATTGGGGCTTCCCCAAGTGTTTGGAGCGTTTTTCCTGTTGTATGCTGTTAAGCGGTGCAAGCTGTAACTGAGAACATAACCAAAGTGAAGTAAAATCCCCTTTTGATTACATCTCTAAGACTGTTTACTGACTCAAAGTGTGTAAGATTTTGGCTGAATCCAGAATCTTTGCATTACAGTAACCAAGGGGTTAACCCCTACCACCAACCTCGAGAGGCCTAACAACCCAACCCAGGGCAACTACCCCTTTTATCCACCTCCCTAACCCCACCCACTCTCAACAAACTTAACACCCATCCTCCACTAAGGGGTAATATATAGATCAGTCAAATATGGCTAATTGGGCTTTTGTCCATTAAAAAAACCTCCCCAAAAACAAGGTCTTAAAAAACAATACCTAACAAATCATAAACTACACTACACACTACAGTTTGCGACCTTAGTGGCTAGTAAATCATTGCCATGCAATGCTTTACTAACTGCTAATGTAATAAAAGCATTAACCCCTCATCCCCCTGAGGGCCAAACCACCCACTCTGGGGCAACATCTGAAAACATGAACTGTCTTAATCTCAGTTTCTTTTTCTTTTAGATTTTCTCGACAACAAAAGACAGGGATGCCCAATGCTACATCCAATTGACAAAACATATATGGTAATAAGTATAAAGTTTAATACTTCAATAATAATAATTACTTGGTTATTTAGTTAATCTCTTTGGCCAAAGTGTCGTAAACCTGCATACCAAACGTCAAGGTATAACCAAAAATGCAGGTCATACACTACACTGTGAACCCTTCCCTTTACCTCTGAATGAGGGGAAAGAACCATAGTAGGTCCTGTTCTTGCAGCAAAGTGAAAAGACCTCCCAAGTTAAAAACGGGAGGAGGAGTGAGCTCTGGGGGGAGGTGCCACCTAACTTCATACAACTGTTACCAGTCAGAAATGAATTAATACACATTCCCAGCTAGCTCAAACTCCTACACCCACCACATCATGAATATATATTTATGTCAAAAAAGAGTGCTACTGAGAGTGGCAAGTGTATACAACAAAAGAAAGAGGTGCCCAATGCTACATCCAATTGACAAAACATATATGGTAATAAGTATAATGTGTTAATAGATTTGCTCGCCAGTCTGTTTGTGAAATTCAATACCCCATACTTCAGCAAATGGAGGAAATTCCCTTAAAAGATCAGGTTTCTTGAACTCAAATGCAAAATTCCCCATCACATGACAACCAACTTCTCAATAACAAGTACTCAACAGCAGTATGTTTACATTCTAAATCTTATTGAAACAGCATGTCTTGGCGCTGTTACCCCGTTTTGAATAACAACATTTTATATCCTTGTGAAAGGTAGAACAGGTGTGTGCTTGTTTAAAACAGAGAATAACACATGGTCTGGCTATTTACCCATGTGAAAATAAAACCTGAAAAAAGTTAGCAAACAAAAGTTCATGTCCAATTCAAATAAAAACAAGAATAAATAATATACTGCATCTTGAAGCGCTGCTTTTGAGAGCTAACCCGGCATAACACAGCTTTTTCTTCTACCAATATGTCCTTCTTTACTTAAGAAGTCTAATTAACTTCTGAGTTTTATTGTATAATTAATAAGAAAAGATTTAACCCATTTCTTCAAGCTAATCATTTGCATTTCTATTTGTATTGTAATATGCCAGGAACTATATCATTTATTTATCTACAGGGGTCTTTTGTTTCTCTTATTGCATTGTGAGTAAAGAGTCCACAATCAATTCAGATACAGTGTTATACTGTATAATGAAAAACAGAATACTAAATGCAAAGTGTTTGTTACTGAACTTAAGACTCATAAAACAAAATGCGTAGGATTGAACTTTGCAACTACAGTAGTGTATCCAGTAAAGCGGTGAGAAGCTGCATAACCCAAGCTAAAGGGCACTGCACTTCCCTTAAAAGTGTGAATGTTTTTTAATTCATCACAAATGAGTGAATGTAACAGTTACCAATGTTTTTAATAATTTGTTACTATTAAACAGTATTATGCTATGGCATTTTGCACGTTTTCTTTTCTTTCTTTTACATTGTTTGTATCTAGCGATGATTGGAATACCTCTGTTTGAGAGCTGCATATGCATATGGTAGAGGCTGATTTAAACCGAAGAAATTACATCTAAGGAATACTATTATAAGAACATAAGAAAAGGCCAGGACTATAGCTATCAGGAGTCTGTTGTAAATCTACTTTTTATTTATTTTTTTATGGTAGAAGGAGCGTTTAATTATTAAGTGAGTATTATTATTTAAGACACTGACTGGCACCAAGACCTGGTGTCGGCTCCTGGTGACCTTGGGCAAGTCACTGTGTCTCTCTGTGCCTCAGGCACCAAAATCATAGATTGTAAACTCTACGGGGCAAGGACTGTGTCTGCAAAAATGTCTTTGTAAAGTGCTATGTAAAACTAGCAGCACTATACAAGAACAAACTAAATATATATATATATATATATATATATATATATATATATATATATATATATATATATATATATATATATATATTTATGATTGGACAATTCTTGAATTTTCTTTAATTAAATCTGATTTTTTTTTATCACTTAATTAATATTATCTTGATTGATAGGATATAATTTTTTAACACTATATATATATATATATATATATATATATATATACTTTCTTTATATTTGTGCAACATGCATCTCAGTGTATAAACATATTAGTATATACATGAATCATATACACTGATAAGTTGACTACAACACGTTTTTGAAATAGACTTTTTTTCTCCACTTCACTCTAGTTATGTTTTTTTCTTAATCTGTTCAGCGCAAGTAATAATGCACCACATTGTTCTGCACGGAAATAAGTAAGTATTGTGTCATAAATGAACAGTAGAACGTCAAGGGCAGATTCGGTAGTGTGGGTAGCAACCTGCAAAGAGTATTCATTTATAAAAAAAAAAGTTTATGTATTGGTAAAAGCCAAAATGTAAACAGTTACTGTAAGTAATAAAATATTTCAAATGTACAGACTAAAATAATTTTCCCATACAGACTTGTGGTAGGCATGCTTAAAAGTTGTATGTATGTATGTCTTTATTTATATAGCGCCATTAGTGTACATAGCACTTCACAGTAGTAATACACGTAACAATCATATAAATAACAAATAATACAAATAACAGGTCATGGGAATAAGTGCTTCAGACATAAAAGGAACATTTCGGAAGAGAAGTCCCTGCTCAGATGAGCTTACAATCTAACTAAATTGTCAAAGAAAACATACACTTATTGTCTTTTTAATCTGCTGTATAACATACATAACTCTTGGACGATAAACTTGAGCCTCCAAGATGATTGATGACTTGTCTTCACAACAGCCTTGGTGTCTGTATTATATAAACTGCATGTGGTTTTCCCAAATGGTAAACAGGAAGTTACACACACTGAACTCCATGTAAAGCAGCTATAGAGAGACTTCTTATTGGCCTGTGCTGCCTCACACTGTTGCTGAGCAAACATTAATAAAAATGCTAGAGATGAACTATTGGCTCTGAGACTTGTTTATACCCACAGAGACACATTTTTAGCATACAGGCCAAGTTACTGTGTAATCCTACAATCTTGTGTAAAGATTAGCAGCTATATATAACAGTCATGTTGCAATTTCATTAAAATATAAAATATAATTTTCTACCAAAAGTTGATGTTTCATTTAAAGGAGAGAACTCATATTATGTTTTAAAGCAGCACCCCTCCCCCCACCCCTTTAATACTGTATGTGCATCAATACAATCCACACAATGATAAGTAATTAGCCAAGTTGCCGATCAATCGGCAAAGATTGGACTCGAGGTTCACTAAATGTTTGTCAGTGCAGCAGAAGAGGACCAAAGATGTAAAGTTCTGTGGGGAAGATCATGTGACCAGGCAGTCACTTTATACTGTACCATTGGTGCACTACTTGATAAAGGGCAGGGTTCAAAAAAGGGGTGCAACAGAGCCTGTTCAAAAGAGGAAGGGGATGTGATTTTGTAAATGGTTGCTACTGTACAGAAACAAAAATGCTTGTTAGATTATAATACATAAAAAATGTAATTTAGAGTTTTTTTTTTTTTTAAATGTTACAAGTATTTTCTCATAGTACAGAACTGATATTTTTTTTTTTTTACACACATGTAGGATATTGCTTGGTCTACAGCTTTATATAGGTTTGAAGCAGCGGGTTTCTGGAGCTGAACCACGTTAATGTCAGGTCCGGGGACCCCTTTCTTTCCGAGACACTTACCTTGGAAGTGGGTGCCACAATCTCTGCGGTGTTTAAATGTCCCACATGTCGTGGCTCAATAGGAAGGCACCAGGTATGACATCACAACTTTCTATTGGCCTGCAAGACGCAGGATTTAAAGCCCAACTACTAGCCCTGTCTGGGCTGCTACCGGCACCTCCTTCCGAGGAAAGGATCTCGGGAAGCAGGGGGTCCCTGGAGTTAATTAATTAAGTTAATTAACGTGATTCTGCTCTGGAGACCCCCTGCTTCAAACCTATTTTAAAAAGCACACCCAAAAAAGCATCACCTGCTTATAAAACAAGTAGTGCCTATTTTTTCAAACTCTTCGATTTGCATGCTGTGGAAAAAACAGAAGCACACCCCCTGTCTTGGAGGATTGACGGAGGACCTAAGAGGACATTACCAACTTTAACGTGAGTTCATTATTCTTTTTCACATTGAATATCCTCCATTTCGATATTTATAAGCTTGGACACTTAGTTGTGAGGTTTCCTACTGCAGTGCTTGTGGAAACCCTTGCCAGCTAGTCGTATTATGATGGAGGAGTGATATATACCACGTGTTAATAGGTTGGTAAATCTTTATCACAACACACAAGGGTGTTACACCAAAGGAACTTTAAATGGATCAAGTATATGCTTATATACGCGGTTGGCCTGTATTCTAGAGCACCACACATTCGTTTTCAAAACAAAACAGTTAGATAATCCATTTGTTTGCAAACGGACTGACCATGCTTATTGTACCTAGTCCGGTGTTTTGTTTTGATTTTTCCAAAAGTTCCCATCTATCTATCAGACCTACTTGTCTAAATGTCTCTTGGATAGTATCCCTTTTGTATCCTTTTGCCACAAATTTATTTACTAGAGTATCCCCCTGGGCCAGGTAGTCAGAGTCGAGAGAACAATTTCTCCCGACTCTGAGAAATTGGCCCCTGGGGATGTTCTCCAGCCATTTTTTATAATGATTACTGGCATTATGTAGATATCCATTAGTAGCTACCATTTAAAAAAGTTTTATTGATAATTTTATTATCCATATTGACACTAAGTTCCAAGTCCAAAAAAGTAATCATAGATTTATTTATTTCGGACGTGAATTGAAGCCCTATGTTGTTAATATTAAACGATAGAAAAATATCCATCAATTCTCTTTCTTCACCGTCCCAAATAAACAGCAGGCCGTCTATGAAATGGCCAAAGAACACCAGCCTGCCCCCAGTATAGCATTGTCCCACACATGGATACTCTCCCACAGTCCCATGTATAGGTTAGCATAGCTGGGGGCAAACCTGGTGCCCATGGCCGTTCCACAGACCTGCAGATGATACTTATCTTCAAATAAAAAAATAATTGTGTTCTAAAATGAACCGGGTAGCTTTTATAATAAAATCCCTTTGAATAGTGTCCAATTGTGTCTCCACCTGCAAATATTTTTTTACTGCCTGTATTCCCTTCTCGTGATCTATACACATGTATAGAGAGGCCACATCGCATGTGGCCCACATATATGTAGACTTCCATGGAATTTCAGAGATGGAGTCAATGACGTGCAGCGTGTCCCTAATATATGATCTTAATTTTGCCACAATGGGCTGTAGATAATAATCTATATATTGTGGCACGCTGGACGTCATTGACTCCACCCCTGAAACAATGGGTCTTCCTGGTGGTGTTTTTAGATCTTTATGTATTTCAGGTATGTGATAGAACACTGGTGTTCTCGGGTAATGTTTATACAAAAAGTCAAATTCTAATTTACTTATTACATTCTGAGATTGAGCCTCTAATAGCAATGATCTAAATTGTTTTTGATAGTCAACCATAGGATCTTGATCTAATATAATATAGAATGCATCATTGTCCAGTAAGCATTTAAATTGTTTTATGTATGTATATATATATATATATATATATATATATATATATATATATATACAGGAGTTCTGGTTATTGTGTGAATATATTTATACATACATCTGAGTCCTGTAACGGGAAAATCCACATCCTAGGATCCGTTACAGGTGGGGGCGCTGACGAACATGGTTCCAGAATACACACCAGTCTCCCTGTAGCGGAGGCTCAGAACTCCTGTGAGCCACAGGTATTGCACCACATGCACACCGTAGTCACATACCTCACAGATTTTACACTTTTAATATCTTAATAGTGGTGTGGTGTCTCAGTATCATAATATCTTAATAGTGGTGTGGTGTCTCAGTATCAGAAGTATAGGGGGTCTAAATATTGCTACCATCATTTGAAAGTAATAAAAATCCACAATTTAGTTTTAGGAAATCACTTGTACAGTACAAGAAAAACTTATGACGTACCCACACGATCCCTGCAGAGATTAAGTCTATTAATTGGCTCCAGCCGCAACAATGAAAGCAGAGAAAACGAAGGAATTTGACACATTCGACATCACGCACTTCTCCATCTGAACAGCCCATGATCCCAGATATTGTGAGAGTTTCTTCTCCAGCTACAATTGTGATGTTCAGAGAGGATTATGATAGTGCCATATTGGGCACAGCTAGCAGCAGCCATGCATCACCACACCACCCAAACCCCAGCAGCTATTAATTATTTAGCTGGGGTAATTAACTAAGCTGTGGAAATACCACCTTCTATGACAAGCACATCGGCAGCTTCAGTGGCTTCAAGTACTAGTTAACAGATATCTGTGGTGCTGTCCACACCACCACATCGTAGCGTACGATGCCAAAGGAGCGAGATCATTGCTCCCTCAACAGCCAGATCAAACAGTGGAAATAAATAAAAAGCTGTATTTTTATTTGACTAAAAAAATCCTATTAATTATATTTTAGAGACTGTTGTAACCAAAAAGTTGTGCAGTTGGACCCCATTAGTATATTGTTAAACTTGTGGTAATTCAAATGTTTATAAAGTTGAATATTGGCCTTTTATTGCCAGAACACAACTGTTACTTTCTTTATTTTAATGATGCCTTGCCTAACACACTATGTCACGTCTTTGTTTCACACCTTTTCCAAGGTGATATTTTTACATGGAGTCGATGAGACAGCTCCTACAGCCACATCCCGCAACACCTACAAAGGATTCATACATGTTCAGAAATTAGGCATCTGTATATATTGCACCTCTTTTTGCAACCTTCGCCTGGTTGGAGAGGTTTTTTTTTTAAATGTCCTCTTGATGTCTGCTCATTTCTCTTCAGCATCTTTTTTGTTCTCACAGCATGGCCCAGAGTTTTAGGATATTCCCCCATATTCCATTTTTTTTTTAGACGTACTGGTGCAATAGCACAGCTCCCCAAAAATCTTTGCATAGTTGTCTACTATGCCGTTTATGAGAATATCAATCTGCTCTGCTGTGAACCTCAGCATCCTTATCCTATCTGGCTGCTGCTTGTGACATTTTGCCGAGTTAACATAGGTATGCAGTAAAGTACCAGACATTTACAATGTTTATTTATGCTTAATTTGTACTACTTGATTGTGAAATAATGTACATGCGTGTTAAAGAAAGCCAAAGCGTGTGCGCTACTATATTGTGCATGGGTTGTATTAGTTTTTAATGTGCATGAACGATATTATGTCATTGTGTATGTGTAGAACTGTGGTTTAATGCATATGTGCATTAGTAGATGTTTACGTGTATCTGCGCCAATATGTAACTCACATACGTGTGAAAGCTAATGTACTGTACTGTACAGTCTATGCTTATGAGATAACTAATGGACGTTATTTTTGCATAAAATGAGCTTTGTGGATCCGGGTTAAGTTAAAGGAAAATAACGTCAGTAAGGGATTTTGATTAAAAAAAATCGTTAGGAGACCTGACTTAACAGAGCTTTGTGGATCTAGCCCTTGAGTAAGCCTGGGAAGACAATGCCTGAGGAAATTATATTGCATGGATTAAGGTGGATAAGAGTGATGCTGGTCTCAGTATAATATAGGAAGAATAGCCCTGCCATAACTGTGTAAGGCTATAATGGCCTCTGGAGTGGCTGGTAAAGACACAATAGTATTGTAGAGATAAATACTCCTGTGTTACTGTATATACTGTACCATCCATCGCTGGTATATCCCGCCGTGAGGCTAACTGATACAGAGTGAGGCTGGTTGCAGTATGATATGGGAAGAATAACCCTGTCTCAACTGTGTAAGGCTATATGAGCCTCTGGAGGTGACTTAGTAAAGACAGAACACTAGAGATCAATTCCCCTATGTTTTATCCACTATTTCTCCGATATAACTCCCGTTGGCAGCCTGGAGCCGACGCTATAACAGCCTACTGTAAGTGTACGGGCAGACAGCTCACAGTGATGTGGTTGCAGCTGTGTAGTGTGTCATAAAGCCCTCACCTCTCGCAGAAGACACCTAAGCCTCTATTGGCCGGATGCAAGTTTCCCTCTGTTGGTGGAGCTTTCCCAAGGACAATCCAACTTTTATTTGTAGTTTTCTGATATGTATTCTATATGTTTGTGTTGTAGGAAAGGGTGCTCTGATGAGCTGCTGAATTTAAGCCTCTGTCTACGTGAATATCTGCATCTATAACACAGCCCATAATCCACCCTACTACAATACAGAAAGTTACTAATCTGAAACATTTAAGGAAATACAAACAACCACTAAATGGGCCAATAGACTTTGATAATTTTTCTGTAAGTCATAATGAGTGGAAAGTTTCTTTACTCACAAATTGACTAATGCTATAATGTTACCAGTAACCAACTCAAGAGATCTATCAAGAGATCTATCCGTCATTATGATTAATATACAAAGGTAGGAGACAGCAAATGTTCAGGACCACCTACCATATAACACATTTTGAATAGGGAAGACATTTAAGTGGGAGAGAAACTCCAGCACGAGGTTGCCAAAGGAGCCACTGTTAGTGATGTAGAGGACTTAATAATGTTGGTCACAAAGACTATTTTCATGTATTGTATCATAAGAAAATGCATCAGTTATCCAGTTATTTACCAAGCTCAGTAGTGCAGATATAGCAGGCATTATTGCATCCGCTGACACGTACCAGAGGGTGCAGTAGAATGGTAACCCCATCCCTTTTATGCATGCATCAAATGAAGTTACAAGGACGGCTGCTACACCTGTACATAATTAAGTAACTTTAAAACAATTATCAAGAGCTAACGCCAATGCCAATACAAACCGCTTGTGCAGGAAACTGCTGAACAAGAACTGCACAGATCCCTTTTAAAAACTACGCTGTATCACTCAACCCACCATAATAAAAAGCTTAACACTCAAGAGGAACAGTACACTGAAACACCAATGGGTAAATTAAGATCCAAGTAGTGTCATAAAATAACAACAAATGGAACCATTCCTGATGTGTGGTGACGAGAAGGGAATCTGAAAACAGACTTGGCATTGAGGGGTACAAAGCCAAAATGTCTATATAATGAAACTTGTTTTTACTAGGGGAGAATAAGAACATCTGCTCGGCTCCGGGTGCCATCATTAATGGATACTTCCTCGGACAGAAAGGCATTAAAGGAAGGAAGTCAGATCTTTTCAGGTCAGCATCTAAATAGAGATAGGGAAATATATTACTGTGGTCCCATTAGATTTGCCAAGGGGTTTTGCCATATTTGCCATACCACATCTTTTACACCTCCTAAATAATGACCAATAATGACTATAAATGCAAACCATTACAACTTTTTTTGTACTATACTAACCGCAATAAAAATACCACTTATATACACATTCACATGTCTTAGATGGGTCTACAAACCTGCCGTTACCCATTATTCCTTAGTATATAATGCTTCCATTGCAGCTAGGGATTCTGGGTAATGGCATGCAAATGAGCACTCAGTGTAACAACATTGTGGAACATTGAAGTCAACAGGTGAAAGCTCCATAAAAATGATGCTTGGCTGAGTTATACTTCATATTCCTACCCTGATTCTTATCAACTGCCAAGGGAAGCTTCACCTTTAGAAATACTTTCCAAACACTGCTTACTGTATCTCTTCTATTAAGATGCATTCCACTAGAAGTGTTATTAACAAATTATTTTGTTCTGTATAGTGTGATGTCTGCATCACCCTGTAGTATCTTGCATCCCATATTAAGGCAGAAAACTCTGTACTTTTTTACACAGGGTTTATGTACAAAGGTTAATTAAGACAATAATAGGCCAGCTGTCCCTTTAAGACAAAAATAATCATAAAATAAACATCTACTCCTTCATAGGAGACTGACTAAACAACAGCTCCAGCCCTTTATAATTGGATGGCTAGCTAAGCTGGTTACCACCCCAAAACATGTACTATTATATATCAACTATATACACAGTCTCTTGGCACAGCACTATAATGTTTATCTCTTATCTGTTTCTGTTGGGGGGCTCGGCTTCACGAGAGTTCAGAGAATCACTCTGCAGTTCCAATATCCTGGACAGAACATCCCTGCTTTAGCACAGTCTCATGCCCTTCCTTCTTCCTGGGGTTAAAACCCAGGCAGTTCCAACAGGCTCTGCGACCACCGTCCAGCAAGCCTAGGGGACTGTGCCAGCTTCTTCCTAGCTGGGGAGAACTCTCTCTCTCTCCTTCTCTGGGGAAAAGTAGTCTCTCTGTATGCAGGCTACTTCCTGAGTTTTAAAACTCCTGTTTCTTCAGGAGTCCAGTCTGCTTAATTAGTTGCAGCTACAACAAGCTTTCCAGGTGGAGGTTAACTGTTTGAACACTGGAAAGCAACCCTACTGCACTATTCCAGCACCTAGAGACAGCGATTGTATAACAATAGCTGTTGCTGTTTTGCCTAGCAACTGTCTGGAAATGGTTCTTAGGGCTTCCTGGTTTAGGGTCAAGAAGTACTGTAGCAGGTGGGAGGAGACCAGGTCACAGAGTTGGACTGCCAGCAAGAAAGCTATCAATTTTTATTATGCCTGTGACTACTAGCATGTGAAATAAGGTTTTCACTAAGTTTACTTCCAATCCTACATGTCTCCATGCTGTCTGCAGGACCAGCTTGTTGGTGGTGTCATCTGTGCTACGACACCTGGCTCTGTGCTTACAGATGCTCCACGCTCTTTCCCGGCCCAACTTTAGTCATCACAGTTTAATGTTGTGGTGGTATGGGAACTCTGTAACTGCTGGCATCTCCTCCTGCTACCATGTCACAACACGTCATCATGACAACGCAACATCACATGACACCGTGTCACCATGACAACATGATATCACATGACCTGCATCACCATGACAACGTAACGTCACAAGATGCAAACAAGATGCATGGTAATGTCGTCAAGGTGATGCGTTGCAGCAGGAGGAGATGCTGGCTGCGGAGCAGGAGAGAGGCCCCATCAAACTCACTCTGCACCAAGCCCTGGCTGCCTGCACCAAGCCCTGGCTGCCTGCACCAGTCTTGAGATTATACACATATATCATAGTATACATACATCATACATCATAGTATGCATCCTTAATGAGGTCAAAGTCTAAGACTGATAAGTCTAGAATAACAAAATGAAATGAAAATCTCATTTTAAAAAGCATGTCAAAGTCTGTCAGATAGCTACATCAACAATAAAATGGAAAAATGCAAAGATTAGCAGTAGGGAATGTATCTTTAACCATTAAAACATGCTTGCATATTTCTGCCACAGAACCGCAGCACCCACTTTACCCTGGGTTTCTCGCCAAACTGATGTGTCACCCTCAGATGACTGGCACTTTAAGCAACAGTCCTGTATCTACCTTTTTTTCTTGTTTTATGTTTAACTATGTGCAACATATAATGAAAAATAATTACCTAAGCTGTCGATCGATTAGTTCTGCGATCAATCAGCCAATATCCGGCCGTGTGGGAAATGCCCACCTTCGAATGCTACAGCTGCAATGTAACATTATATTACTAAGTGTGACACATTATTGTTGCTGCTTTCAGCTTGACAATAGACAGTCTCAGCTAGAAAAACGGCAATAGTGCTGTTTGCGATACTTTGTTGGCAAAGGGCAGAACTCAACGTGGATGTGACTTTCTAAATGGTTTCTACAGCAACCAAAGGATGATTAGTAAATTAAAAATGGCATTAGGAGTTGATAAAAAAAATGCAGCGAGTATTATCGAATACTACAAAACGGATTTATTTAAAAAAAAGATATTGGATTTTGGATGTTTTGCTGATTTAAACCAAACTATTCTAACTCTAAGCTTAAGGCTTTCCAATTCAATTTCTGACTTTTTTGTATTTTATTTTTTATTTATATATGAATCTGTATCCCCCCTTGGCCATTAATAGATAGACCCTGCATGAGCACACTGGAGAGCATTATATAAACCATACCAGAAAGATGTAATGCATGTCTAACAATTAAATAATATTGAAATGCTTTGGGACCAGGGAATTATCAGGGGAAAAGGGGAAAAAAACGAGTTTGGTTTTAGGGAAGTTTTACTGACAAATATGAAGAGCTGGTGCAGAGCTTCCACAAAAAAAGGCGAGACAAACAGATTGAAGACATTTCTGTATGCAATGGCATGTAGCTTAGCCACTTTTTACCTAGTGCAATAACTTCTACACACATATACAGTACAGGCATACCCCGCTTTAACATACGCAATGGGACCGGAGCATGTATGTAAAGTGAAAATGTACTTAAAGTGAAGCACTACTTTTTTTTCCACTTTACGATGCATGTACTGTACTGCAAACATCACATACATGCATAACTGATGTAAATAATGCATTTGTAACCAAAATAAATACAGTAGGCTTTATAGAAAGAAAATCTTTAATGCCAGCTGATTTTTTCTTACTAGTGCCCCCACAAAATACATACCAAAAAAAACCCATCGCTCTAAATACATGTAACCCCACCCCGCCAATACATATTAAAAATACCCCCGCCAATAAATTTTTAAAAGACCCCCACCGCCTCAATACATTTTTAAAATACCCCCCCCCCCCCCCCCCAACACATATTTTTTAAAAATCGGGCCGCATGGGTAAAATCCTCATCATATCTCCTCCAGCACCCCTCATATCACCCTCCCCTGCATCTCCCTCCCCTGCATCTCCCTCATATCACCCTCCCCCTGCATGTCCCTCACATCACCCCCCCCTGCATGTCCCTCACATCACACCCCCCTGCATGTCCCTCACATCACCCCCCCCCCTCCCTGCATTTCCCTCACATCACCCCCCCTGCATGTCCCTCACATCACCCCCCCATGTCCCTCATATCACCCCCCATGTCCCTCACATCACACACACACCCATGTCCCTCACATCACACACACGCCCTGCATGTCCCTCACATCACACACCCCCCCCTGCATGTCCCTCCTCCCTTTCTTCCCCTACCTCAAGCAGCGTGCAGGTGGCGGAAGCATGGCAGTAAGTGGCGGCACACGCACGCTAGAGCGCGGCTCTGAGCGGGCTCGGGGGGGTGATCAGAAGAACCGGGGTGTGATCGGAAGAGCTGGGGGTGATTGGAAGAGCCGGGGAGAGGGGGTGGTGATCGGAAGAGCCGGGGAGAGGGGGGGGTGATCGGAAGAGCCGGGGAGAGGGGGGGGATTGATCGGAAGAGCCAGGGAGAGGGGGGGGTGATCGGAAGAGCCGGGGAGAGGAAGAGAGGGCACACTGCTGCAGCATGCGCACGCCGCCCCCTGGTGTCCGTACTCACGAAGCACGCGTACACTGGCGACACACTTTATTCGAGCTCGGCTAGTCCCACGAATTCAGGTATACTCGGGTGTATTGAGGTTTGTGACTGTTTTCTGCCCGAGTGCATTGCGTTATTTTCCAGGCAGGGATTGAAGCATTTTATTCCCGCTGGCTGCAATACTGCACAGTATATATATATATATACTGCATTACAATTCATGAATTTATGCCATCTGGTAGACACGCGAAGCATTGCAGCCTATTAAATCCTAATCATTATCATTTAACAGATCAGCCGCCCGTCAGCCAGGCATGAACCATGGCTGGGTCGGCAAACACAACGGGGCTTGTCAGAGGTGAGGAGCGGCGCATTCCAGGTATCTGCCAGGTACATACTGGGTATTTGCTCGAATAAAGTGTGTCGCAGCAGTACGTACACAGGGGGTAAGGTGCAATTTAAAAAAAAAAATGTACGTACTTGCTAGTGTACGTAAAACGGGTGTATTTAAAACGGGGTATGCCTGTATATATATTCCCAAGGGAAGGCAAAAGACCAAGATAATAACCAAAAGTAAGATGGGAGGATGACATCAGAAAATGTGTTAGTCACGTAGAGAATAGAGGCTTGCAACTGCAGTACCTGGAAAATCATTGTGAAGACCTTCAGCCCGCGCAATTGATAGGCAAGAGATGAAGTTGATGATAATGAAATATATATACAGTATACATATTTATGTGCATTTGTGTGTGTGTAAACTGTATATAGATGTGTATAGATGCAGATGATCAAAATAAATGGAACAGAACTAGAAGAAGTATCAATCGTTGATACCTTTTCAATGAAATCAATAGGAGAATGAAGATGGGATAGAGCACATTTAGAGGAAACAAGACAACCTTTAAAGGGAACCTTCCACTGTACCTTAAGAGATAAGTGTTTGACCAGTGTATCCTGCCTGTGCTCACATATAGATGTGAAACTTGGACCCTAAGTGCGAAGATAATTCAGATCTTTTAGACAACCCCAAGAAGTATGGAGAGATGTATCTGTGACATAATCACACGGGTAAAGAAATTAAAATGGCAGTGGGCCAGACATATCGCAAGAAAAAATGACCATTGTTGGACGAAGATGGGACTCGAAAGTAGTGTATCTGTTTTGCGATAAAAGATTCCCAGTTCACTATGGATTATGAATCATGGCAATTATAAGGTTTGCAGACAATTACAGAATGATCATACATATATATAGGAAATCATTATGTATCATTTTATCTTGCTTGCATATAACCTAATGAGTTAAAATTGTATTCTTTCATTTACTCTTCATAAAATTGACAAACATATATTCTTTATGGCGTCTAATCTTCAGATGGATCTAGAAATCTGACGTCATTGTAATAAATCCGACTATCTTCCTGTCACAAGTTTCAACTGTATTATTTTATATACTCTTCATAAAACAGAAACTTCTCTCCTTTATGCTGTCTAATCTTACATGGTTCTTGGTTGGGGGCATATGCCTGGTTGCATAAGCCCCGATGCATTCTGAAGCTGTACTTGGGGACAGCGAGGGCCTGTAGTTGATACGGTGGCACAAAATGTTTGGCGAGAAGCTTTGGAGGTGACACAACAAATATTGCAGAACGGTGGAAGCGCAGCAGGAAAGGGAACAAAGTTAACTATACTGTGATAGTTAATTATTTGCCCTACTGAACCAAGAGATTAAAAATGGGATCACCGATTATAAAAACGTGCCTGCAGGTGGTGGCCCTAGTTGCTAACATATCAGTTGCTATGTAAAGTTGTCCGTGGAATATTTTTTACAAATGTGTGTCCCTGTACTGAATTCTAATGGTTTACTTTTTAGGGGCAAAGTATATCAATCTGAATTCAAGCATGAAATCAACACAAGAGTGTCTAAGTCTTCAGCTGTGGAAAATTTCACAACTGAACAGTTTCAAGAGTTTTCCAGTGTGTTTCTGCTCTTTCATGTCACACTAACCCTGCTAGCTATTTTAGTGCCAGATGAGAAAGACCATCATGTACCGTAAGAACTAAGGGCTTGGTGTTATTTAAAAAAAAAAAATCAATGTACAAGCTATACAGTATATAAAACAAATGTATTTGCTATATATGTTGTATGTGAAAACTATACAATTTGTAAATGCGATAGATTCACATTTGCTGGCAATCACATACAGTACACATTTGCAGAAGAAAATCCCATTGACTTCAATGGGGATTTTCATTCAAAATACATCCCAAACGTGTTACCCCAAAATGAGCATCAATTAGAAATCAATAATTAATTAGATAGTCTCCCATACACTAGTATTAAAATGTTGATAAAAGCAGAGCGATCACCTGTGAGAGCTGTGCAGGGAGAGGGGGCTCTCTATATGCCGCACTTACAGACTGCGGGAGAACTTTGAGAGAGGCTGAGATCATATTGCTGCTACGCCGAGCGGTATTGGCATTTTCCTACCTCATGGTTTGAGATTGTTTCAGATAATTTCTGAATACCATGATAACACAAATGACAAACCATTCAGTGGGAACATGCCACATCATTAGAGATGGCAGCAAAGTTATCAAACCTACTAGAATAGGTACCAATATGTTTCTTACGGTACCTTACCTCCGAATCCTACTCTGTCAGCAACTCTTGACCCACGATGCAATGCTCCTCAACAGCCGATGGTGTGTTGTAAATTATTTTCTTCTTTCTTTTCTTCTGTCTTCTCTGCTGTATACTGTAATCCAATGGGGGTGGATGTTGTCCCGTCGTCTTCATGGGGTCAAATGAGACGTGACAGGCCATATAAAGCCTGTGATGTCACATCTGAGTGTCAAATGGTACCCCCCAATCCAATTGGCTGGTGTACCATTGACAAGGTTCTTTTTTTTTTTTTTTTTTAACGGATGTGACTCCATCTTAAAGGGAGGGAAGCCAGCCAATCAGAAAGGATATGCTTCCCTCCCTGTAAGATGACGTCACCAGTGCACATTTTTGCGATGGTTTTAGCCTTGATTTCTCTTGAACCTGGTGCGATTTATCTTTAGATGGATAATGGGCAGTCGAGCAGTTTAGCCATTACTGCTCTTTGTCTCTCTCCTTGATATTTTGCCAGACCCAGTCTATGGGCTTTTTCTACTTTGATGGTAGTCAGATTCAAAGGTAACCCCAAAGTCTCCGGAAGCCATTTTGAGCAGAAATCCATAAGCTGATGTGATTTTACAGACTCTGGTATTCCAATAATTTTTATATTTCTGCTCCTGGATCTATTTTCAAGATCGTCTACCTTATTTCCTCCAAGGCCTGATTTTTCTTTTTTAGTTCCTGAACTTCTGACTGAATTTCTCCCAGCTCGTCTTGTAAATCTCCCAGTCTGGTCTCCACCTGTCCCAATCTTACCTTTTGCAAGGAGAGCTCCTCTTTACAAGCTTCAAAGGACTTTTGTAGGGAGTCAAACCTCTTATTTAATGCAGGTTCTTTAGCCACAGCAACATACTCAGAGCCTGTCACTGTAAGGGCTAACTCCTGTTGTTCCTCCTGCTCTCCCTGTCTTGTGACAATCCTCTCAGGGGCCATCTTGGGAGATTCTTTTTTCATTTCAGCCTTGTCTGGTCTCTGCTGCTTCGCTGTTACAGCGGATTTGTTCCCCAGATTGCTGGCCATGGTGCTCTAGGAGCTACGCTTGTGGATCGTTGTTTTTTCATTGATTTTTTTGGCGTGATTTTCTTCTGCAGAGCAGGGCTGCTCCGGAGCTCAGCCTCCTGTGACTGTGCTCATTGGTGCCATACTGGACGTCCGATATACATTTTTAAAGTGCAAATCCTTATTTCTTTTGCTTATTATAACATAATTTAATGAAGTATGCCAACCTACAGTACATTATATTCCAGTCTGGTGTAACGTCTACTTTAACAGTATCAGGAAGCAAATCAGGATTTTTTTGTATCCAATGCAGCACAATAGTTGTGACAATAGTGATGTGCAAACCTGCCAAGATTCACTGTACCGCTGTTTGGAACATTTGTAAATTAGCTTAAATGCACAAAATGTGTACATCTCTAGTTGGGAGCCTCTTCAGCAGTTAGGTGGGTGCTGACTTTGTCTAGAACGGACTATGGGATTTTCCTTGTACTTTTCCCCGCTATTGATTTGCATGTTCTGGCCACTGAAATCCTCCTGCCATTTTGAACTCCACCTACATCTCATTAAGTATTACAGATGGCCTCTGTTATCCAAAATGATGTTTACTTAAAAAAATTACAGATTTTCTTAGTCCTATATGTTTTAAACTGGCTGTGACGGTGAAGAGGTAACCAGGCTCACTAATAAAGGTTAAGCCTGTTTTGTTACCTCTGACCCATGTGTTGGGGTTCAGCTCTTGGACCCAACTGTTGTAAAAGTATTACCTGTAATTGTGCGACCATAAAGAATTTTTGTGTTTTTACCTTTCCTGGGATGCCAGCAAGCAGGGATTGCTGTGGTATGAGTTTCAGGGGGTTGGGAGGTTGCAGAGAAAGTGTTGTCAGATTGTGTCTACCTAGTCAGGCCCCAGAGTTGCTGGTTCTCCTAAAGATGTACCCAGGAATCAGGTAGGATTCCTGGATGCATTTATACACATTGTCTCGCTAATATCTCCCCTTGAAAACGTTTGCGCAACTCACCATAGGGGTCCCTGCTTCAGCAGAGCCCAGAAAGGTAAATTGTGCAAAGGAATGTAAAGTATCCCTGTAACTATAATGGGTCCCCAGGTTAGGGGGATACCAGTTACTGTACAGATAACCCAGAACCTGCTTAGAGGTTCTGGGGATACTCCAATCATCTATAAGGTTGTGAGGGGACTTTTAAAAGTCCAGTACTAAGTTTATTGTATAGAGTGTGGGGAATATGGCTTGTAAGAAATAACGTGCAGCTTCTTATTCTATTTCCCATAACCAAAAGACTTAGGATATGTTTAAAGTGTATATTTTATGAAACTGTGTGGGACTTTCAGAACCAATGCCGTGACAGGCCAGTGGGGCTACCAATAGGTGCCAGTAGGTTTGGCAGGACCTCTGGAGATGAAAGCCCCAGAATAGGCCTGCACAACTCCAGTCCTTGAGGGCTGCAAACAGGCCAGGTTTTCAGGATATCCCTACTTCAGCACAGCTGGCTCAATTAGTGGCTCAGTATGACTATCAGTATCAGTCATATGACTATGAGTATCAGTCATACTGAGCCACTAATTGAGCCAGCTGTGCTGAAGTAGGGATATCCTGAAAACCTGGCCTGTTTGCGGCCCTTGAGGACTGGAGTTGTGCAGGCCTGCCCCAGAGGATGTATCAGGTGTCAAGGCCATTTGGACAGGAGGAAGGCCTCAAGTATTCACGTCCAATTTCCATTGATCCCACCAGACTGGCAGGAGCCTGTCACCGTGGGTGGTGTTGAGGGAACCAGGGGAAGAGGTGCCAAATAGCACATGCCCTTGTTTCATTCAGATTTCCAGGTAACCCTGTAGTTTCTGCCAGTTTGTCTCGGATTGGGTGCTGAAAATATTCTCACGCTTCTGATAGGGGGGTAGTATTTTGTGAATGAAAGTCAGAGGTATTATAACCCCTTACGCCCATCAGATAGTTAGTTCTCCAGTCTTCTAAGATTCTAGGTTTCCAGTTTAAAGTCTCCAGCAAGAAAGGGCTGCTTCAACGAAAGCTGCCTGGAATATTTTCTGTCCTGTTTTTGCAAATGTTATCAGGATTAGGATTCCCTGCACATAGGAGAGTCTAGGTTGTCCCCCAAGAGCAAGTAAGTGTGTATTTTTGCTATAGTTTATGTATCATTGTGTGTATGCCTTTTCTTGTGAATACATTTACAATTTATTTAATTAACTTGTTTTGCTCAATGCATGATCCGGATAAAAAGGTGTAAATTGCCTGGTCTCCCGTAACACTAGCCACGTGAAGTACTCTAATACTAAGTAATATGTGTCTGCACAGGGTTTAGAATTTTAGAGAAATTTAGCATTATAAACTATCCTCAAAAATAATACAATAATATAATGTACATTATTTATTACAAATTAAGGATGGGCACATTTGCGTTTTCAAAATCCAGAACCTGTGGAGTCGACACACGTGATTCGATTTTATTCAAACCTTTGGTTCGTATCTAAGATCCGAATCCGGAACATAAACGAACCACAACACATTTCTGTCTTAAATTCAGGTCCTTTCTCCCACTCTTGACCAAGTGATTTCCATCCCTATGGCTTGAAGGAGAGATCAGGGATCAGAGGGTGGGAGGTGATACCTTACCCTAAATACTGCCTCCAAAATACATACATCACTGCAAAATGCTCAAAGAACTAGATTGGTTATCAATTGAGTCTAGGTGCCAAGTTTATTTTTCTGTCTTGCCTTCAAATACTTTCTTGGCAAGCTACACGCCTATCTGAACAAGCTGCTCACCCCTACCAGATGCAGCACTTATCACCTGAGATCTGACTCCAAAAGACTGTTCAGGGTCTCAAGGTTCAACACAGAAGCTGGCCGCTCCTCCTCTTACCATGCACCCCACAACTGGAACAATCTGCCAGAGACTCTCAAAGCCACTGCCAGTCTAAATTCTTTCTAGTACGAAACGCGTAGGTGCGTTTACCTGTCCGTTCCCTGTGTGTATTTTCAGCATGCAATAAACCTAACAGCATTTTTTCATTTTTGGAGTGGCCTGGCTGTTTCTTTTTCCTGATTGATACTCTCAGGATTCTCTGGCAGTGCGCTATCAACGCTTTGTACTCTTCTAAATTCTTTCAAAACTAAAGCTGTCACACATTTTAAAGCTGCAGACCAAGAAATATCCTATATGTGTGCTTTTTGTTAAAATAAATCAATTCTGTACTATGAGAAAATACTTATTCCTTTAAAAAAAACTCTGTATTACATTTTTAATGAATTATAATTTAACAATCATTTTTTGTTTCTATAGCAACCATTTACAAAGTAACTCCCCCTTCCTCTTCTGAAACCGGCTCTGGCAAACCCCTTTTTTGAGCCCTGCCCTCTCTATAGCAGTGCACCAATTGTATCTAGTGACTGCCTAGTCACATGATCTTCCCCATAGAACTTTGCATCTTTGTTCCTCTTCTGCTGCATTGATAGCCATTTAGAGACCTCCCGAGCCGAATCTTCGCCGATCGATCACAGAAGACTGGATCGGCAAATTAGCTAATTACTTAGTATTGTTTGGATTGTATTGATGCACATATTACAGGGGTAAAAAATACATTAAAAAAAACCGGTAGCTTTGACTGGTGCTTTAATCTAGTCTGTAACTGTCATATATGCCTATAACATATATTAACTTTAACTGTTCATGCAATGTCATTAAATATAATGTATAACCCTGTTCATTTAATGTAACCATGTATTGTTGTAACTGTTCCCAGGAGATACTTGAAAACAAGAGGTAAGTCTCAATGTATTATTTCCTGGTGAAACATTTTATAAATAAATCTCCCCGTGGGTCCCTATCTCCTACGGTGCATCTCTGGGGACCACGGGTGAGGGGTTAGTGCAGCTCTGTTTGGGGGTTCTTATGTATGGTGCTGGCTCCGCCTCATCTGCTTGATTGGATCACAGTGTCAGAGGAGGTGGAGCCAGTACCATACATATATACATACTGTACAGAGGAGGCAGAGCTGCAGTTAGTCCTTGCAGACCCTACATCTGCACTGGAGGAGGTAAGGACACCCCCCCCCACCCCCATGTCACACTCTCCCTCCTACGTTGCACTCTGCCCCATGTCACTTTCTTGTCCCCCATGTCAACCCCCCAACATTCTACATAATATAAATTCAGCAATCCGTCTGAAATTTTGAATTCAGGTTAGATTGGAAAGTGCATGCTTGTGGAAAGTTTGAGCACAATCCGTTCAGATATTTTTGAGTTACAGGGGCGAGAAAATTAGGTGTGTTGAAAGTTTGTAGCCTATAGTCTAACATGAGAAGTTTTAGGCCCTTGTAACTCAAATAATGGATTTCTGTGAAATTTGGCATGGAGTTAGTGGCATAGGGTAGACATGCCTTTCAGTGGTTGGTTTTTAAAAGGATAAGGTGTTTTGGAGAAATTTAAGGTTAAAAGGTAAAAAAATGTCCCAGGCCGCACTATCAACTCCAGACATGTGGGGGAATCTAAAGCCTCCACATTCACTCTTCCACAGATCCCCCCCAAACCTGATGTCTGATGGATCCGTCCGCATTGCACATCGTCTGCTCCGTCCTCACGGGGTCTCCTTGCTCTGCTCTGTACATCATGCAATTTGGGCTTTGGGAGCAGTGCAAATGAGAAAAGGTGAGGTGCAGACATGGAAAGGGGTTGGGAATGAAGGTCTCTTTGTTCTAGTAAATCTAAAGAAAATGTATTTATTTTAAGAACATTTTATTTAGATTCACTAGAACATTTGCAGTCTTATTTTAACAAATGTATTGCAATATATATCGTTATTGCGATAAATGTCTTAATATCATTACGGTGATGAAAATATTGATTTCGCCCAACCCTAGGCACACTCACTTCCCTCCCCCCTCCCCATCTGTTGTGGCACTCCCTGTCACCCAGGCGCATACAGTACGTCCTTCTCTTCCTTCTCTCCAGGTCCATAACTCCCCCCACCAGGCACTAAACCTCACGCTCACCCCCAGGGAACTATGATGCTGGACACTTGGAAAACCAGTGGTTACCAGGAGCTATCAGTAGTGCGGTCCTACTCCAGTAGTCCTGAGTCCTCATGGCTCAGATGATGTTACCAAAAATAAGAAAAAATCAAGCCATACAGATATTTGCTATAAGAAAGAGATTGTGGAGTTAGTGGCGGCGTGCGCACAATGTCATGTGTGTGAAACATACACTAGCTATTGCGATGTCGTGCGCGACGGACGGGGATAGTTATTATGTACAGAACATACAGACGATAATGCAGTCACAGCTGAGTGCACAGAAATTCCAGCATTGTGACTTGGGACATGGGAAAGGGGCAGAGGGGTTATAGGCTACTACAACAAAGCGCTAAATAAGTGACCCTCAAAAGCGGGCAGCTCAGTCACATGTGTAGTGAGCATCTCACCTCCGGGGGTAACTGTCCTTTGCCAGCACTTGCAAAATCAATAAAAAGATAACAAAGATAGATACCTTGCAAAGCAGATAATCAGCCCACAAGGCACCAAATGAATGTCACTGAGATTGGTTGATCCAAGTCACGTGACATGGCCGTTGTGCTGAAAAAACAATTTCATTTGTCTCCTCTGTAATCTGTCGCTCCGTAGCGCTTGATCGCGCGCACTATGTGCGCCTTCATTGGTCTACATTAATTATGCCACCACTATAAACTAAATAACTGCAGTGGAACAACACCCTGCATATATTACAGAGCTGACCAATTAAGGTCTTTACCCTCTTTCTTTCTCGTATTTGGCTTTGTGTTCCTGAATAATTCTTATTACCTTACTGTTCTCTGGTCAGAAACTCCAACAACCCTACACTTCTCCAGAACTTCGATGAGTACTGTGCTATTAATGGTAAGGATGTGTTATCAATGTGGACCCTATATAACATGGCCCGTGCTCACAAGTCTGCCCATTTTGGTGTTTTAAATGTTGAGGCTTCTTCCCTGTTTTTATGACCTCAGATAACCTTAGATCATGTATGTGATTTCTCCCATTCATAAGGTCAATAGCAGTGGCCAGTAAAATGAACTAATTTATTAAAAACCCTTCAATTTTGTTCTTTGGATACATATACACGTTTGATAAGAACAGGTTTGTTCCATTTTGCTCTGGAAGCTAAACTGTAAAACAAAAATAAACACTGAGCACATCCTTTGGGGCTATATTGTTTCCACTTAAATTGCACGTCCCTATTTCATGGCACATGATGTGCTATTTCAGGGTTTGGAAAAAAAAAGGTAAATAGAGAATTTCCTATGAGGCTGAATGTCCTCAGACCAGCCCTGTACGATTCGACAGTTTGTGGTTGTATAACTCTACCTGCCGTGGTTTCAAAAATGTTGACATATTGCAGTGATGTAATTTTCTGAAAATAAGTGTGGTTAGTAAGCAAACCCTGCATCAGCTGATCAAATATCCAAACTATATTTAGTCCAAGATTAAAACATGAATTTTTACCAAAGTAAACTTTCTAATAGGTGCGTAAAATAAGAGTTTATTTCCCGGGACAAAAATAGTATTTTAGCTGCTGTTTTAAAGGTGCAGTTTCCCATACTTGTTCTCCCCCTCCCCTCTTTTTTCTATTTACATGAGTAGGAAGTGGGGTCCTTGGAGCTAAATTTCTCTATTTTATGCTATGGTATTTCCCCCCTGCCCCCCAGAGGGAACAAAATGGAGGTTTAAATCTACGGTGTCACACAGGTCAATGAGAAGCCGCAACCGCTGACGTTGTTTCTACCTATTAGCCCACGTGACGTAGGGATTTTTAATAACCGGGAAGTACCGTCAGCATCTTTCCCGATATGTATGTCAGGAAGCACGCGGTCCCCGGGAACAGAAATTACTGTGCTTCAGCTCTGGGGACCCTCCACTGCTTATAATTAAAATAAAATGAGGCTTCCAGAGTGGGAGCTGCTCTTTTTATGGTAGTAGAAGCATGTTTACTACGCATCTTTTAGGGTCCGTGACCAAGGCACTTTTGTACCTGTCTTGCTCAACTTGTGTCCATGTACAGTTTGGAGTGTTCTAGTAGATGTCAGGAAGAGTTGTGCAATACAGATATTCCGATAAGATGTATCAGATCTGCGTCTCGGGCCTTACATGTTCATGCCTTCATCATCAAATCTGCCAAGTCAGAAACCTCTGTATGTGACAGACATTTCTTATATTTGATGCAGATATAGTGAGAGCCAGAGAAGATAATTGGAATGATTCTAATAGCATTCAAAAGCGTAAGGCGGTATTAAAAACCCCATAGACTATTTCAGGCAGACTTGAGTTTCCATTTTATACTTTTCGTGTAGAGGTGGTAAAGTTTTATCAATGAATACCATGTAAGGTTAATTTTCAGGTTGAGATAGTTTCTGCCTTATATTCTCAGTTAGAAAGCAAAATATGCAGCACAAGTGTTTGCTCATCACTGGATCAACTTTACCCTGTATAGTCTAAAGAAGGTAATAGAAATTCCATGGGTAGTGACATCTTACTTTCCTCCTCATCTGTTGATATCACATCCTTTGTTTAGCAACTACAAACCTCAAATTTGTTGTTGAAATTTATAAGGTATAACGTCCCATCAATTTTTAATACCATTAATTGCACCGGTGTACAACTGCCCCTAAATTTTTGCACATTTGTTGTGCAAATCTTTAAACCCCATATACTGTGCAAAAATTGCAATGATAACTTTTATCATTTTTCAACATTTTGTTATGATGAATTAGCCTTTAATGTTTATATTTCTGATTGTCTTCGTTAGCTTCTATAACATTCCTTAGTAGAAATTTGAATTCATCCTTTTACATTGTTATTTGGGCTTGGTATTTTAGGAATACAAAGTGGCACAAAGCTACAGTATCAAGAACAGATTTCATGTGTGAGAGTTTCAAATGGCACCATGAAAAACTTTTACAGTCAAGCAGCGTGGATTGCTGCTCTAAAGTCTCTGTTCATGCTATGAAATGGTCGTCCTCTTGCTCAGGAAGATTTAAAGCTAATTAATTGCAATGGGGTTTGTGGACCGTATATACTGTACAGAGAAATCTTCTGCCAAAAGGCTCCCTTTTGGTGTTGAAAGACGCCTTACAGTAAGGTATCTTCCAGCGCCGGAAAGTATCTTATGGAAGAAGACTGCTTTGTGAATGTGGGCCTACATTTTCCCAAGCAAGGAGACATTAATTAGCAACATATTGAATAGGGGCCCAAGAGAAAGGTGGTCATTTTTGTTTGTGCACAAAATAAATAAGTAACTAAAATGTTCTACAAGAAAGATCCACAAATAATGTTTTACTAATGCTTTTCATCCACCACAAACACTCCTTTACTCATCTACATTGTGGTCTTGAAGTTTCACTTAAACATTTAAACTATCAATAAAAGATAGCAAGATGAGTAGAGAAAAATGGAGCACTATCCACGATGAAAAGAAGGGTCCAGAGGGGGGCTAACTCATAAAAAATAGTAGACTTTATTGGACCATACAAAAGACCCCTAACGAGGCAGCCTCATGTTGTTACTATTGCTATTATATTAGTGGGTGGGAGATAACTCTTTGTGTCAGTAATTGCGTATATCGACAGGATACACTAGACACTAGTCTCCCTATATCTGATGTTGATATGGTATACTGGACTTATGGAGGTACCTCATTATCTCATATATAAAGTATCGTACTGGATGGATGGATGTCTGGTAGCACCAGACTCCTACCTTATCAATAAAAGATGTCTACATTTGGACATGCAAAGTACGTAATATTAAGATATGTGTAATACCATCTATACAGTAGAAAGTTGACGATAGAGTTGTGTTTTGGAAAACTTACATGTCTCCGTGGACCAATCCATAGATCTCAGCCATGCTTTTATGATAGATACTCTTCAGCATGACAAAGTGCAGGATGACAACAACAGCAGGAAGTCCCCATCCCAGTACGAAGAAAATCAGATGGCGTCGATCTGCATTCTCATCGTTCATCACAAGAACATACCAAAAATTAACTGCCTAAAGAGATTACAAATAAGATAAAATCATTACGCTGCAGCTTGGTAAGATGCAGTCTAAAGCAATAAAGTCAACATCTTTTTTAAAAGATCAATCTAAAGGAAAATATAAAGGACCATATTTACATAATAATGCTATTCCATAAGGCAACATACAGTACGCTCAAAATTATTTTGTGGTTTACCCCAGGTATCTTTAGCATTTACAGGCTTCCATCACTTCAGGAATTTGGCTACTATTGTTAGATAAAATAAAGTCCAAGTAGATAAGGGGGAAATGATGTGTTACAGCAAAAATTAAGGAAAATAGCAAAGGTGTAATGACCATTTTTCATTGTAGCGGCGAAACGCGTTGATCGAACTGTACAAATTTGTCCAGTGGAGGCTTCCGTAGATACCTGGTATCACTCGTGTTCCAGCTTTTGCGCAGCTCTGTTTACCGGACGCGGTAGCAGAGAAAGACTATTTCGAGAGTGTCCACTTACTCTGCTGTCGCTGATACGGACTTTCCTATATTGAGGTATACCTGACACCACGCTATCTGAATATCAAGTTCCACTGATAGACCCCAACACAGCTCTGCAGACCTGAAAGGAGGGCTTCACCAAAGAAAACTTTCTATGTACCTGTGCTTACACACGGCCGTGTAAGTAGTGCATATATTTATATATACATTAGCCATTGCAAATACCCCTACCTTTTACTCTGGGATTTGTCCTATGAGTAACATCTACCATGGTGTATTAGCACTATATGTTTATGTACGGAGTGTGAGCTCAGTTAAGATTGTTGATTTGTGCTTTGCTCCCCTATTTTTCGTTCACATATACCAAGGATGTTGGATAGATCTTAGTGGGGTGTGAGCAGTAGGAATTCACGTTCCAGTATGCGCCCCCTGCATGTGGGGTCGCAAGCTACCATCTACTACGGTATAGAGTTAGTGCCCGAGTCTCTCTTTGTATATCAGTGCTGTAGTATTAGATAAGGCTTACTACATTTTTTTTAAAATTCAACTCTTAATGCCATTTTTAATAAGTTTTAATATACTAAGCATCCTTGGATTGCTATAACAGGCTTTATCACACTTCCGCAGCAGTGCAAGATATCTGTAACACCTTCCTGTTTCTGATCATTTGTTGCAAATGTTCCCAGAAGTTTGAGCTGCAAACTGTAACAATAAATAATGTTACCTTAGTAATATAAGAATACATTGTAGCTACTGAGTTACACTGACTGAAAGATTGATTGAAACTGAAATCCTGTGGGAAGCAAGATCTTTGCTGATCGATCACGGGAGAAGAAATCAATCGGCAGCTTAGGTAATTAGTTTTGAATAAAAATAATCAAATGCTGCATACATTAAAACAATTTTATATATATATATATATATATATATATATATAAATATATATTTATATATATAAAGCAACTGTAAATATTACTGTATGTTCACTTGCATGTCTTAGCCAGGTCTGCAACCCTGTCTTTCCCCATTATCGCCCAGCATACAGCGCTTCCACTGCAGCAAGGGATTCTGGGAAATGACATGCAAATGAGCACTCAGTGCCACCTTTTGTCCCAAGCTCGTATTACACAAGCAAATCCTCAAGCCAATGCATACTGTTTTGAGGATTTGCTTGTGTAATACGAGCTTGAGACAAAAGGTGGCACTGTGTGCTCATTTGCATGTCATTTCCCAGAATCCCTTGCTGCAGTGGAAACACTGTGTGCTGGGCGATAATGGGGAGAGACAGGGTTGCAGACCTGTCTAAGACATGCAAATGAGCATACAGTAATATTTACAGTTGCTTTATGCTTTACTGTGGAGGGTTTTGTCACTTTTGTTACCCACCATAACCTTAATAATTGTGATTTTATATATATATATTTTTTTTAAGTGCCACACGGACTGCCTCGTTAATACAAAAAGGAAATATCAACAAAACAAGAATATAGAACTTAAATAGATTTACTAGTATTATGTTCAATTTGCATTATGTATACACTTTCTGTAATTAGTGTACCCTGGCCACTTACAGTATTTTGGAGCATGCTCCCAAAAATGATGTTAATACTTTTTTACAAACTCCCAAAGTGTAATGAACTGTGTGTAGTGTACTCAGGCAGATTGATCTAAAAAAAAAAAACAACATAAAGTACTGACCTGAGAATATGCTATATTTGTGTTCAACATAGTGGTGTCTTATGGCAGAACACTTTTAGTAAATATGCCCCAAAAGTGTTTTCTGGTGACAGATGATATTCAATAGCACCATTTATTAAATATGGGCCAACACTTTTGGCTTTCCTGCAAACAGATCAAAATGCCTGTAAATTCTGTTTGGGAGACTCAATATCCAAAATATATCAAGGTATAAGGTACTGTACAATTATGTAGGAGCCTTGATAAATGTGCTGTAATATTTTTTTGTTATATATTATTGCTATTTTTCATGTGTCTAAAACACAAGTCATATTTTTTACACTTTTCTTGTAAATTTAGCCATGCCTCAAGTTTCCTATGCTTGTTCATTCTTGTCCCCATAATTACACGTCTGCGGTCTTCAGATCCTTTGATGTTATAAAATTAAATCAATAAGGTACAGTACAAATAGTAGAGCTAAAATTAGAAGATAATGTTCAGTTGCTAAGCTGTGGAAAAAAACAATCACTCCAGAGAGGAGGAAATGTACCAGGGCATTCATCTGATGTTGCTCAGTTACAACTAATAGGCTGTATGGACATGGTAAATATAAATATAATACGTAGTGTGTTTTAGTAGTGTTGGTTTCTAACTGATTCCATAAGAAATTGTCAGTACTGCAAATCTTAAGCCAGGAGTGCGCAAACTAATCGCGCTGCGCCGCCCTGCCTACTCCCTCCGGTGCTGGCGCCCCCTTACCTTTCTTTCAGGCGTGTGGGGGTCATGTGATGTCACGCCATGTCCCCACGGCGTTATTGGATGCTGCGTTGTTATGGCGACACATCGCCGAAGACCAGCTGGCAGAAGGTAAGTAAGTTACAGAGGCCTCACTCCTCCCCCGGCATTTAATTTAAATGCCCTGGGGAAGAGCGCGGGGCCTCAGTAACCGCCCACGTCCCCCAGCAAAGCATGTTTGGCAAATGCTTGTTTTTATTTAATTGTTATGTATTGTATTTTGTGATTGTTTTTTAGGTTGCCCATTCACCTTAGAATCACGCTATCTGACATTCGAAGGAATATGAGCTAATAACATCTATTATCTGCTGAATAAGGGGTTACTAATAGGTAACTCCTCGGGCACTGTATTTCACTAAGCCTTACTTACCTACATATAAGGTTTTTTTAATTACTAACATAGAACTCTCACCTTATGGCGTCTTTGCTTTATGCTAATTAAGGTTAGCATACATTGCTCACCCACTTTTGGCGATCTCCGCTTTAAGACAAAACGGTACTCCAGTATTTAGTCCAACAAGACCTGAGTATAATTATTTTCTGCTCCACCTTTAACTAAATTAAATATACTGCAGACCGCCATTACACCATGATTTGGTGCAGAGGGTTTTTTTCTAGTTAAGCACTACTATTAGGATTTGTGTTGTTTTGTCCACGGTTAATATGAAAGTAGCTCACTAGGCCTCAATGTTCTCATCGGAGCTACTAGAAGAGGGTAGTTTTATAAAAAATACGAGTTGGAGCTGTTTTTGAGATCCCGCTCGATTTGTTTGAGCAGGAACAAGACTGCTCGGGGGGAGATGCACTTCTCGTACGAGTTTGGCAGGTCATCTGAGCTTTCTGGATAGCAACCTTGCCAAATCATATGGGAAGTGCTCAAAAAGATCGATGAGTTAGTTATCAAAGCTACTAGAATAGTGTAGGCTCCTAAGGCTGTAAAAGGGGAGCACAGATAGATGTGCTAACTGATAGAACCAAAATATAAATCAGCAATCAACTTTGCACAACCTCAAGGGAACAAACAGATAAGGGATGATGGCATATACAGTATAAATGGATATGGACTATATATGCCGTCATCCCTTATCTGTTTGTTCCCGAGAGATTGTGCACTGTTGGTTGCTGATTTATATTTTGGCTCTATCAGTTAGCACATCAATCTGCCCTCCCCTTACAGTATATGTTCTTTTGCATCTCTTTTACTTTGGGGGTTCTGGAAAAAATCCCGAGGGCTGAGCAGCAGGATTCAAGCTCCGAAGTAGTGCACCGGAAATTTGGGTGGATGTAGCGGTCCGAATATCACGGTAGTATCACAACTGTTTTATATCGTATATTTTTAGTGAGAGGGGACCCTAGTCGTTCTGTTGTACAGTATACTCCTAAGGCTGTAGCAAGGGAGTTGCTACAGCCTATCCAAATCATATGATTGAGATCACTCAAGGTTGAGTTTCTAGTAGAATTGATAGGCACTACAATAAACACAAAACATTTTGACAGAGACATTTTTTACTCACCTGAATAAGCATCCAAATGAATTGGCAGAGGTAAAAATAGTGTGTGACAGATGCCAAGACAGAGCAGCTTTCATCAGAGAGCTCCCGACTGATGTAAGCAGAGGCCAGAAACGAAGCCTAAAACAAACCAACAGGATACCATTAGGAAAGTATTATATTGTAAGAGCAGAAGTTCACCTAGATTAAATAGAAACGATCTACTGTAAACTATACACTTTATTGCATGTACTAATATAAGAGGAGAACTATAAACAGACTGCTATAAAGCAGCCGTTCATTTAATAAAGTTGGCATTCACAAAATGGTGGAAAATCAAGGTCAATAGTACAGGTCTGTATGTATTAGGTTGTGAAGCATGTCCCCTAGATACCTATGTATTCAATAATCTCTGTGGTACTCAAGGGGTTAAGCCAATTGAATGTGCAGTGCTAGAAAACATAAAGCAAATGAAAGTATTTTGAAATATACTCCGTGTGTACGGTAATTTGAAACATATTACTCAAATGTGTATGTGTATATAGATAGATCCATTGTTGGCAGTCCCAGTGCCCTAGATCAGGGGTGCGCAAATTGAAGGGGGTGCCCCCCGTTCTACGGGGGGGCGTGGCAGTTGCAGAGGCCCCACACTCTTCCCCAAGGCATTTAAATTAAATGCCGGGGGAGGCATGAGGCCTCTGTAACTTCTCTTACCTGCTCTCAAGCGACGCGTCGCCATGGCAATTGACGTTGTGATGTCATATGACGCCGCCGAAGCCCGAGAGCAGGTAAGGAGGAGGGGGGGGGGGGGGGGGGGCGCAAACTGAAAAAGTTTGCGCACTCCTGGCCTAGATTCTTTTTAGTGTACTGTACATACTGTAGCTTAACCACATATTGTTTTACAAGGCAAAGGACGAAAAGGATGAAAAAAGCTCTTCTTCGCACAGATTTGCATCTCACCATGTTCACCAATATGTATCACTGATGCGTATTTAAATATGTAGAACATATTCACATGATATAAATTAGCATATTTCCCAGGTATCTCAGGTTTGTTCACAGGTATCTCCCCACGTGGAGCAAAGATTAATTTATTTGGAAGTATATAAGTCAATGGGCCCTCGATGATATTGGTCTCTGTTCCTCCCACAAAAGATCCATTTACCTTACCTTTAGAAGGTGAGATTTGTAACTCTTAATTTCCAGACGGCAATGCTGAAAATCTGACGGAAGGTACATGCAAACGGTGCTATTTTTAGGCAGATAATTCTTAATGAATACATAGAAAACGCCATCAAATTGCATGCTGTTTTCGTGTGATTTTGCATTGACAATATCAGAGTTTAATTAATAGGTCCCATACTGTTAAATGTTACATTGCCTAGTAGGTTGGCATGCATATCTACATAAATCTGCAAATTAATAATACTTTTTTTTTTATGTGACTACTTTATGAAATTGTAATTGGTAGTTATTATGTCACACTATTTATTTTGCATTTTAAACTGGTACTCAGAGTTTTGTATTTACATTTTTGTATTGTTTTTCCACCTGAACTAATGATTATTTGAAATGTCACCATGCTACCACTAATTAGGATTTCTATGCAATATTTGCTCAGCATCTTCCTCTGCATTGTGTTGTTTACCAAGGCTCTCTCCCCGAAATGATTTTCAATTTTCTGATTAAATATTTTGACACAAGGTTTTGTGATTCCTCACATAAAACATGCAAATACTGCAACAACTTCAAATACTTTCTGAACATGCTGCCAGCCTATCTGAAAAGGTTCCTCACCCCTACCACACGCAGCTCTTATCATCTGAGATCTGATTCCAAAAGACTGCTCATGGTCCCAAGGTTCAACATGGAATCCAGTCGCTCCTCCTTGTCTTACAGTGCCCCTCACAACTAGAACAATCTACCTGAGACTCCCAAAGCCTCCTCCTATTTAAGTTATTTCAAGACTTCAGCAGTCTCTCATTTTAATCTGGTCTGTAACTGTTACATACGCTCATAATCATATCTCTAACTGTCCAGGAAATGTCTGTAAATTAAATATATAACTTCTGTTCATTTAATGTAACCATGTATTGTCCCCATAACATATGTGCCCAGGACATACTAGAAAACGAGCGGTAACTCCCAGTGTATTACTTCCTGGTAAAATATTTGTATATATACACTGGCGACACACTTTATTCGAGCTCGGCTAGTCCCACGAATTCGGGTATACCCGGGTGTATTGAGGTTTGTGACTGTTTTCTGCCCGAGTGCATTGAGGTATTTTCCAGGCAGGGATTGAAGCATTTTATTCCCGCTGGCTGCAATACTGCACAGTATATATATATAAACTGCATTACAATTCATGAATTTATGCCATCTGGTAGACACGCGAAGCATTGCAGCCTATTAAATCCTAATCATTATCATTTAACAGATCAGCCGCCCGTCAGCCAGGCATGAACCCAGGTTGGGAAGGCAAATGCAACGGGGCTTGTCAGAGGTGAGGAGCGGCGCATTCCAGGTATCTGCCAGGTACATACTGGGTATTTGCTCGAATAAAGTGTGTCGGTGCAGTAAATAAAATAAACTAAGGTCTGCAAAGTATTTCTAATCATGCAACTCACATTCATCATCCCATGTATACATGCTTTGAAACAGCAAGTGCACTTTTTAACCTCAGGCATTACAACTATGTAACTGTTTCGTCTTTTCCTATTTTGTCGGATATAAGAGTTGAAAGTTTAATTTATAACAAAAACTATGTACTCAGGCTATTGTGTACCAAGGCTATTACACAGCAAAATTCCATCAAAAACAAGGTTTTTTTTCTTTTTCTTGATTTGGGGGAGTGTTTAAGGGAATAGTAGGGAAGGATATACAGATTATAATAAGATGTATTGAATGGTGCGTTTGACGTTTTCTTCAATCAATAAATTTGTGTCAAAAAATCTGTCAGGTTAAAGGTGTTGTATCTTTTTGCTTTTTAACGATCTGTGCCAGATGTAAAAAATTATTCCCAGATTTGTACCAAGATGAAACAAAAAATAATTCAAAATATACTTCCTCTGGTCCAAAAGTGTCTTCTTACATAGTCACATGATACAAAGTAATAAGGGGCTGATAGCCCTTTTCTCTTTACAGACTTCTGACTCCATCGACCTCCAGCTATTTTAGACAAATATCAAACAGTGATGGGTGTAAGTGGGCAAACACACTGAGGTGAGTCTGAGAAATAGTACCATTTGCAATTAATACTGCCTAATCATTTACAAATTTCTCATACAGTACATGAGTGTCAGTAAACTAATGATAGTAAAGATCATCATCAACAGATAGCTTAAAAATATGATCCTGTTTAAAGACAAATGGTCCTCTCAACACACAGTGAGCTTTCCATTTCTAAATATACACAGAACAGGATGTCCTGGTTTCTTCTGTAATTCAGAATTATATGTTGAAACAGCAGTACAACTCCGAACATACAGTATACTATGCCACAATGAGCTTCCCTTATTAAAAATACGTAAGTTACTGGTATATCTCTCCCCCATCCTATCTCTCCCCCATCCACTTTCTCATCATCCATTCCCTCTTGCAACACTAATCCCCTCTCTTTTCCCCTCATCCCCTCTCTTTCCCCATCATCCCCTCTTTTTCCCCCATCCCCTCTGTCTCATTGTATTGTATTGTATGTCTTTATTTATATAGCGCCATTAATGTACATAGCGCTTCACAGTAGTAATACATGTGGTAATCGAATAAATAACAGATAATATAAATAACAGATCATGGGAATAAGTGCTTTAGACAAACAGAACATTAAGGAAGAGGAGTCCCTGCCCCGAGGAGCTTACAATCTAATTGGTAGGTAGGGAGAACGTACAGAGACAGTAGGAGGGAGTTCTGGTAAGTGCGTCTGCAGGGGGCCAAGCTTTATGTATCATGTGTTCAGAATGTTCACAGTGCTATTCGTATGCTTCTTTAAGCAAGTGTGTCTTAAGGTGGGTCTTAAAGGTGGATAGAGAGGGTGCTAGTCGGGTACTGAGGGGAAGGGCATACCAGAGGTGTGGGGCAGTCAGTGAAAAAGGTTTAAGGCGGGAGAGGGCTTTAGATAAAAAGGGGGTAGAAAGAAGACATCCTTGAGCAGAACGCAAGAGTCGGGATGGTGCATAGCGAGAAATTAGGGCTGAGATGTAAGGAGGGGCAGAAGAGTGTAAAGCTTTAAAAGTGAGCAGGAGAATTGAGTGTGAGATACGTGATTTAATCAGAAGCCAGGAGAGGGATTTCAGGAGGGGAGATGCGGAGACAGATTTAGGAAAGAGTAGAGTGATTCTGGCAGCAGCAGTTAGGATAGATTGTAGGGGAGACAGGTGAGAGGTAGGAAGGCCGGACAGCAGGGGGTTGCAGTAATCGAAACGTGAGAGAATGAGGGCCTGAGTCAGAGTTTTAGCAGTTGAGTAACAGAGGAAAGGGCGTATTTTTGCGATATTGCGGAGGAAAAAGCGACAAGTTTTAGAAACGTTTTGAATATGAGAGGAGAATGAAAGTGAGGAATCAAGTGTAACCCCTAGGCAGTGTGCTTGGGCTACTGGGTCAATGATTGTATTTCCAATAGCAATGTGGAAGGAGGTAGTAGGGCCAGGTTTGGGAGGAAGTATAAGGAGCTCTGTTTTTGCCATGTTAAGTTTCAGTCGGCGGATGGCCATCCAGGATGATATTCCAGAGAGGCATTCAGAAACTTTGGTCTGTATAGCAGGTGTAAGGTCAGGGGTTGAAAGGTAAATTTGTGTGTCGTCAGCATAGAGGTGATATTTAAACCCAAAAGATGTGATTAGGTCACTCAGAGAGAGTGTGTAGAGAGAAAAGAGAAGGCGTCCCAGGACAGAGCCCTGGGGTACCCCCACAAAGAGATCAATAGAGGAGGAGGAGGTGTTAGCAAAAGAGACACTGAAGGTACGATGAGAGAGGTAAGAGGAGATCCAGGATAAAGCTTTGTTCCGAATACCAAGAGTATGGAGAATGTGAAGGAGAAGAGGGTGGTCCACGGTGTCGAATGCTGCAGAGAGGTCGAGTAATATGAGCAGAGTGTAATGACCTCTGTCTTTGGCAGCGTGGAGGTCGTCAGTTATTTTAGTGAGGGCTGTTTCAGTAGAGTGAGCAGTGCGGAAGCCAGATTGTAGAGGGCCAAGGACGGAATAGGTGTTGAGAAAGTGTAGCAATCGAGAGAATACAAGACGTTCAAGGAGTTTGGAGGCAAAAGGCAGGAGGGAGACAGGTCGATAGTTAGAAGGACAGGTAGGATCAAGCTTGCTGTTTTTGAGTAATGGTATGACTGTTGCATGCTTGAAGGATGATGGAAAGGTACCAGAGTAGAGGGAAGAGTTAAAGATCTGTGTGAGCATAGGGATTATAGAAGGAGCAAGAGGTTTTAGGAGATGGGAGGGAATGGGATCAAGAGGGCAAGTGGTAGAGGGAGAAGAGGAGATCAGCAGTGACACATCCTCCTCCGAGATAGCGGAAAAAGAGTCAAGAAAGACAGGAGGAGAGTTGGGAAGCATTGCGGGATGGGAGGAGGCAACAGATGGGATGTTCTGCCATATGGACTCCACCTTTTCCTTAAAAAAGTCAGCAAAGTCTTGAGGTGAGATGGAGGAAGAAGAGGAGGCAGATGAGGGTGGTCTGAGTAGAGAGTCAAAGACAGAAAATATACGGTGTGGGTTAGACTTGTGTGTGTTGATTAGTGATGAAAAGTAGGTTTGTTTAGCTTGAGAGAGGGCAGAGTTGAAACAGGATAGCATAAATTTGTAGTGAATGAAGTCTGCGAGCGTATAAGATTTCCTCCAGAGGCGTTCAGAGGAACGAGTGGATGAACGCAGCATGCGTGTGTGGGAGTTTAGCCAGGGTCTGGGGTTAGAAGGGCGAGGACGGCAGAGAGAAAGCGGGGCATGAAGATCAAGAGAGGAAGATAAGGCAGAGTTGTAGTTCCTGACCAGGTTGTCAGGGTCTGAAGCAGAACTGAGAGAGGAGAGGGAGGAGCGTAAAGTGGAATCAAGAGCTGGTAGGTTAATTGAGCGCAGGTTTCTGCAAAAACGAGGGCAAGATGGAGATGGAGATGGAGAGAAGCGAGAGAGAGAAAATGAGATGAGGTGATGGTCAGAGAGAGGAAAAGGGGAGATGGAGACGTCGGAGAGAGAGAAGTTTTTGGTGAAAACCAGGTCTAGGTAGTGTCCATCCTTGTGGGTGCTGGCTTCAGGCCACTGTTGAAGGCCAAAAGAAGAGGTTAGAGAAAGAAAGCGGGAAGCCCAAGGGAGAGAGGGGTCATCAATGTGGCAATTGAAGTCCCCAAGGAGAAGAACAGGGGAGTCTGAGGAGAGAAAGAAAGAGAGCCAGGATTCAAAGTGAGAGAGAAAGGCAGAAGGGGGATGAGTAGAGGAAGGTGGGCGATAGATGACCGCCACATGGACCGGGAGAGGAGAGAAGATCTGGACTGTGTGAACCTCAAAGGAGGGAAAAGCAATAGAGGGGGGAATAGAAACTGTTCGGTAGCGGCAGAGAGAGGAGAGCAGGAGCCCCACGCCTCCACCCCTGCCGCAGGGCGTGGAGTGTGGGAGAAGGAAAGGCCACCATAGGAGAGGGCAGCTTCCAGAGCAGAGTCAGTCTGAGTGAGCCAGGTCTCAGTTATGGCAAATAGGAGCAGGGAGTGAGAGAGAAAGAAGTCATGCACAGAGAGGAACTTGTTAGAAAGGGAGCGAGCATTCCAAAGGGCACAGGAGAAAGGGAGAGAGGAGGGAGGGTGGCAGGGGATGGATATGAGGTTGGAGGGGTTAACACTAGAAGGAGTAGAAGTTGCATGTGGAAGGTCAGGACGAGAACAAGTAGAAATAAGGCAGGGACCAGGATTGGGAGAGATATCCCCAGAAGCAAGGAGGAGAAGCATGGACAGAAAGAGAATGTGTGAGGATGATTTGTAGGGGTGTGTTTTGCTTGTACTATGTGGAACCTCAACTTCACCCACTGGAATGTTAATGAGCCAGGAAGACAAAGGGCTTTGAATCCACAGCTGCATTCAATCTGAAACCCTTCTGTGTACATCTGCGTCGCCCCGAAGTCGGACAGCCTTTGACGTAACCAAGGTCAGGAAAAAGATGTGAGCCGTTAGCTGATGTTTGGTGATGTTAAAGTTTCTCTATTTCAATCTGAAACTAACCAGCCCTTTTATCCGTTGTACCCAATTTTCCAACTCTATTTGTTCATGAAATGTCTGTGAATTGACTGTATAACCCTGTTCATTTAATGTAACCATGTATTGTTATAACTCTGGGCCCAAGACATACTAGAAAACGAGAGGTAACTCTCAATGTAGTAATACCTGGTAAAACCTTTTTTTTAAATAAATAAAACATATCACATGTCTCTTCCCTCCATCCCCTCTGTCTCTGCTCTAAACAACATTCCTCCCTCCTGAAGGAAAAGACAAACAACACCCCACTCTCCCTCCCAGCCAAACAACCTCCCCCTTGCACAAATTCTTGTCTCCCAGCCAAACTAGCTACCTACCTCTCTATCTGACAGCCAAACAAGCTCCGGGCTTCTAAAAGTTGGCACAGAATAGTCCATGGACCAGCTCTGGTCTGCCAGCCATTATTTGGGAGCTAGTGAGATGGTCAATAATTGGTATTAACATTAACTGAAGAACATGTTGCCTGGCCACTGCTACATGAAGAAGCAATTCACAATACAATTGCAGTGACATTCAGATAATCACATTTGCAGAATCAGATAGCAAATCATAGGTCAATTAATGTTTGCAGTGTTTCTAAATTAAAAAAAAAACAGTTTATACAGTATATACAGTTGTGTGAAAAAGAAAGTACACCCTTTGAATTATATAGTTTTACATATCAGGACATAATAACAATCACCTGTTCCTTAGCAGGTCTTAAAATTAGGTAAATACAACCTCAGATGAAAAACAACACATGACATATTACACTGTGTCATGATTTATTTAACAAAAATAAAGCAAAAATGGAGAAGCCATGTGTGAAAAACTAAGTATGCCTTATGATTCAATTGCTTCTAGAACCACCTTTAGCAGCAATAACTTGAAGTAATCGTTTTCTGTATGACTTTATCAGTCTCTCACATCGTTGTGGAGGAATTTTGGCCCACTCTTCTTTACAACGTTGCTTCAGTTCATTGAGGTTTGTGGGCATTTGTTTATGCACAGCTCTCTTAATGTCCAGCCACAGCATTTCAATCGGGTTGAGGTCTGGACTTTGACTGGGCCATTGCAACATCTTGATTCTTTTCTTTTTCAGCCATTCTGTTGTAGATTTGCTGGTGTGCTTGGGATCATTGTCCTGTTGCATGACCCAATTTCGGCCAAGCGTTAGCTGTCGGACAGATGACATCACATTTGACTCTAGAATACTTTGGTATACAGAGGAGTTCATGGTCAACTCAATGACTGCAAGGTTCCCAGGTCTTGCGGCTGCAAAACAAGCCCAAATCATCACCCCTCCACCACCGTGCTTGACAGTTGGTATGAGGCGTTTGTGCTGATATGCTGTGTTTGGTCTTCACCAAACGTGGCGCTGTGTATTATGGCCAAACATCTCAACTTTGGTCTTGTATGTCCAAAGGACATTGTTCCAGAAGTCTTGTGGTTTGTTCAGATGCAACCTTGCAAACCTAAGCCGTGCTGCCATGTTCTTTTTAGAGAGAAGAGGCTTTCTCCTGGCAACCCTTCCAAACAAACCATACTTGTTCAGTCTTTTTCTAATTGTATTGTCATGAACATTAACATTTAACATGCTAACCGAGGCCTGTAGAGTCTGAGATGTAACTCTTGTTTTTTTTGCAATTTCTGTGAGCATTGCACAGTCTGACCTTGGGGTGAATGTGCTGGGACGTCCACTCCTGGGAAGATTGGCAACTGTCTTGAATGTTTGACACTTTTAAATAATCTTTCTCACTGTAGAATGATGGACTTTAAATTTTTTTGTAAATGGCCTTATAACCCTTCCCAGTTTGATGAGCAGCAGCAATTGCTTCTCTAAGATCATTGCTGATGTCTTTCCTCCTTGACATTGTGTTAACACACACCTGAATGCTCCAGACCAGCAAACTGCTAAAACTTCAGCTTTTATAGAGGTGGTCACACTTGCTGATGATCAATTAATCAATGGCCTTTGATTAGCAGACCCTGAAGCAGTAAGGGTGTACTTAGTTTTTCACATGTAGCTTCTCCATTTTGGCTTTATTTTTGTTAAATTAATCATGACACGGTGTAATATGTCATGTGTTGTTGTTCATCTGAGGTTGTATTTACCTAATTTTAAGACCTGCTAAGGAACAGATGATTGTTATTATGTCCTAATATGTAAAACCATGGAATTCAAAGAGGGTGTACTTTCTTTTTCACACAACTGTAGTTTGTTTAAATCATGAACAAACTGCAAGAATATTTTTCTGAAGTTTGTGTTAATTCTGACTAAGGCCCAGTGTGTGAGGCACCTTACAACCCATTCATCCCAACATAAAGCTAACATCTCTGTAAAAATGTAAACATTCTGCAGATTAGTTTCAGAAGCAGGAATAACCACTTTCAGGGATGAAGGATCATATTTTACTAAGTGGTGCTAAACCTTTAGGCACTTTCATAAATATAGATCTAAGTCTATCGTTTATCCGATAATAAATATATTTTAATAATAGCTGCTGCACAGATTTGCAACCTTGCGAAGGGAACATCATTTGATAAGTTTCAATGGCATGAAGAAACATGACCCAGCTGTGCACAGCAGCGTGTCTGATAACTCAAGCATTTCAGCTGGCAGAGTGAACTGTGAAAGACAACTGCAATACATTAAATAATGGTGATTACACAATTATATTGCTAAATGAAATCTGGCATGTGCTTTCATGGACTTGAGTATTGTGAAAAACTGCAGGCGTTCTCTATATAAAAAAAATTTTTTTATGCAGATGGAAAGAAAAAACCTATTACTTCAGCCACAATCTTACACATTTTGTTCATAAGGTGAGTCCAGTAATTTGGCTTTTATAGGACCAAAAATGTATTGTCATATCAAATTATTAGCAAAACAACTGTGAGAATGTGTCCAATTACCTATTCTAATAAAGAATAGATGTATATTGAAAATATGAGTATACTGTTCAAGCCATCAGCTTGTTGGATAATTGGTACAGCAACAGCTGGGTTTGGAATGAAACACAGAACACTGATTGGGCCAATAAACATTAATATTATTATTATTGTATACACAAAAAAAAGCTACAACTGAATACAAGCCTATTAAAATGCCAGACCGTTCCATTAATATTCATCTCATCTATAAATCAACTTCCACATTGATTAAGATTTGACATTAGCTTTCTGCACCACATGAGATTTACTGTACTGTCTAATATGAAAGGATGATTTAACATGACATGAGGTGTTAATCTTTCCTCATTTCCATTTCAGTGTAGTTAACTTCTCTCATGACAAAAAACAAATAGAAAGACTGTTTGGTAAAGTTTAAGGATGTTTTATTGATAAATAAGCAACGTTGACTGGAATGATCATTTATTTAAAAAAAATACCTACTGTAAATTTAGCATTGGTTGAACTTGATGGACATATCTCTTTTTTCAAACTCATTTACTATGTACAGTAGAGGCAACGTTTATTCTAACATTTGCTGTAAACTACTGTAACTGTGCTGGAAGCCTATTGACACTGTCTTATGGAAGATTCTTATTTTGAACAATATGCTTTTAATGTAACGTCAACCTCAGCTAACGTCACGTTCCGTTACTTACTTTCGTGATTACAATGCTGCCATTAATGTGATGTTAACTGACATTAACATCACGTTAGAAGGCCTAAGGCCGCGCTTATAGTGCCGGCGACGCGACGTTTTCCCCGAAAACAAATGTATTGTTGACGCCGCGTGCGCTTCTAGTAAGCGCGACGGCGACAAAGCGACATGATTTTTGGAAGCCGGGAATATTTGATTTTTCAGGGGCTGTCGCCTCATGTGACAGCCCCTGAACCAATCAATGCCCTGGTCACCCGCGACGCCGGGCAAAGCGAAATACAACTTTCGCTAACAGCGACGGGTGACGTCATGCGTCGCGTCGCTGTCGCCGTCGCGGCCTAACACAGCTTAATGAATCTGGGTCTATAAACCTTGTCTCTAAATTGTTGCTATATCTCTTCTACTTTTAGCGGCCTCCATTTTGCACAGTCCCGCCTTCTCTCAACTCCATAGCGGCCCATTATTTGTCACTATGAGATTCTCATTGGAAGATGCTCCTCCAACAGAAGGGTCTAACTAGAGATATGCAAACTCTTTGCTAAATATTGGGAGCACAGAAAATATGCCGTTAATTGTCTACTTTTTTCGCGAAAGAAAATAGCAAGGTCACATTTGTCATGCGACCTTGTTTTTTTTTAAAGGCAATTATCTAAACAAAATTGGCAAAAATTGTGAAATGATGGTGCATTTAATGAAAATAAATCGCCACATTTTAGCCATTTACTCTGAATTTGAAAAAGAATTTCAGAAAGATCAAAATGTTGTATTTTAAAAAAAATGCCCCCACAAACTTTTCAGCAAATTGCACAAATTTGACAAAAAAGTTCCCAAACCGATTTACCTACAGAATAGTGTGCACATCTCTAAAGCTAACATACTTAGTTTTATTTTTTTGTTACGAGAGAGACACAGAGACTATTGTTTGCTAGAGTCCTAAGTGCTATATGTATCCCCTCAACACACACCTTCCAATAAAACGTGAAAAGACACGTGCACAAAAAATGAGCACCTGGAAAATATAGTAATACGAGTCATTTGCATATCTTGGTTCACTTTCTCTGAAACCATAAGATGTGTACTAACACTCTGAATGTCGGTCCTGAAATTACTTGTGTTTCATATTTTGTGTCTAGAGTACACTCCATGTGATTCTGTATATACCAGTGTAGCAGGGTACCCTCCCTTGCCCACCCACCCTGGCAGTGGTTCCATCGCGTGGGAGGGTGCAGTGAGCTGTGACGGCCATAAGTCCATGGAGTTTTCACCATAGTTACATAGTAGATGAGGTTGAAAAAAGGCGCAGGTCCATCAAGTTCAACCCATGCTAAATGTAGACAACAGATACTTTATCCTATATCTATCCTTGATCCAGAGGAAGGCAAACAAAAAACCCTAGTGTCATATCATCCAATGATATCTCATAAGGGAAAAAATTAATTCCTTCCTGACTCCAAGAATTGGCAATTGGATTATTCCCTGAATCAACATCCTTCCCATATATACTTATTTTGTATATTCCAGTATACCTTTCCTTTCTAAAAATATGTTCAACCTTTTTTGAACAAATCTATTGTATCTGCCATCACAGTCTCCATGGGTAATGGATTCCACATTTTAACTGCCCTTACTGTAAAGAAACATTTCCTTTGTTGCTGGTGAAATCTCCTTTACTCCAACCTAAAGGGATACCCCAGAGTCCTTTGTACTGCCCTTGAGATGAATAGTTAATTTGAAAGCTCCTTGTACTGTCCCAGCATATATTTGTATATACTTATCATATCCCCTCTTAGATGCCTCTTTCCTAATGTAAATAAATCTAATTTAGCTAGCCTCTCCTTATAAGTTAGATTGTCCATCCTCTTTATTAATTTGCTGGCTCTTCTCTGCACTCTCTCTAGTTCCAGAATGTCTTTTCTATGGAGTGGTGCCCAAAATTGTACTACATATTCAAGGTGTGGTCTTACGAATGCTTTGTAAAGGGGCATAATTATGTTTACTTCCCTTCCATCCATTGCCCGTTTAATGCAAGATAAGATCTTGTTTGACTTTGCAGCTACTGCATGAATTTGGGCACTATTACTAAGCCTGCTGTCTACAAGCACTCCTAAATCCTTCTCCATCAAGGATTCCCCATTTTATCCCCATTTAATTTGTAAGTCACTAGTTTATTCTTGCATCCCAAATGCATAACCTTACATTTATCTGTATTAAACCTCATCTGCTATTTACCTGCCCACGTTTCCAGTCTCTCCAAGTCCTTCTGGACAGAAATTACATCCTGCTCTGATTCTACTACATTACACAATTTAGTATCATCAGAAATATGGAGACTGCTCTCAATGCCAGCCTCAAGGTCATTAATAAACAAGTTAAAAAATAAACAAGGTCATTAATTAACAATCGGTCCAAGTACCGATCCCTGAGGTACTCCACTCACGAATTTAGCCCAACCTGAAAAAGTTCCATTTATGACAACCCTCTGTTATCTATCCTTCAACCAGTTTTCAATCCAGGTATATATATTATTACGGAGTCCAATTTGCCTTATTTTGCACACCAATCTCTTGTTTGGAACCATATAAAAAGCATTTGCAAAATGTAAGTAGACTGCATCAACTGCATTACCCTGGTCAAAATTCCTACTTACCTCCTCAAAGAAACAAATAAGGTTGGTTTGGCATGATCTATCCTTCATAAATCCATGCTGACTATTACTAATGATTTTGTTCTCCATTAGGTATTCCTGAATATTATCCTGTATTAAACCTTCAAGTAGTTTTCCCACTATTGAAGTCAGACTTACAGGTCTGTAATTCGCCGGTTTTGATCTAGCTCCCTTTTTAAATATAGGCACCACATCTGCTTTATGCCAATCTTGTGGTACTGAGCCTGTGGAAATGGAGTCCTTGAATATTAAATGTAATGGTTTGGCTATTACTGAACTTAACACCTTGAGAACTCTTGGATGTATGCCATCAGAGCTGGGTGCCTTATTTACTTTAATTTTTTCTAGCCGCTTATGTACTTCTTCCTCAGTTAACCAATTGTTCATAAATACGGAGGTTGTGGCTTCCTCCTGCAGCACTACTATTGAAATTGATTCTTCGCTGGTAAACACAGAGGCAAAGAATTTGTTTAATACCTCTGCTTTTTCCTTATCTACAATAATTTGCCTGCCCAGCTCACACTGAAAGGGTCCTATATTTTCTTTTCTCATTTTTTTGTTATTAAGGTACTTTAAGAACTTTTTAGGGTTGATCTTACTTTTTATTGCAATCCTTTTTTCATTATCCATTTTTGCTAATTTAATTACCCTTTTGCAATTTTTGTTACATTGCTTATAATTCTGATACGAAGCCTCCGTCCCTTCTGACTTAAAGAATCTAAATGCCTTCCTCTTCTTGTCCATTTCCTCCCCTACCTGTTTATTTAGCCACATTTGTTTTGACTTATTTCTTTTATACTTATTACCCAAGAGTATACACTGATAAGTGTGCTTTTCTAACAATGTTTTAAAGACTGCCCATTTATCTTCTAAATGTTTCCATGCAAAAACATCATCCCAATGTATTACTTGTAGACTAGACCTCAGTTTATTAAAATATGCTTTTCTAACGTTTAAGGTCTTTGTTGAACCCAAGTAATCTGTTTTTTTTTTGATAATTTCAAATGAGACAATGTTATGATCCCTGTTACCCAAATGTTCCAGGATTTGAATATTTGTTATTACTTCTACATTGTTTGATATTACCAAATCCAGTACTGCCCCTCTCCTGGTTGGTTCCTCAATAATTTGGGTCATATAATTTTCTTTAAGCACCCCCAAAAACCTGTTTCCTTTTGTTGTAATGCTAATCTCATTGCCCCAGTCTATGTCTGCATAATTAAAATCACCCATTATGCAAACGTGACCTAGTTTTGATGCCTTCTCCATTTTCAAAAGTATTTTACCTTTCTCAATCTCACCGATATTTGGTGGTTTATAGCATATCCCTACAAACATTTTCTTTATACTTTTACCTCCACTGCTAATTTCTATCCACAAGGTCTCATTTTCATAAATCCCATCATAAACATCTTCCCTTATAATAGGTTTTAGATCCGGTTTAACATATAAACATATTCCACCTCCTCTTCTATTTGCTCGATCCTTCCGAAAAAGGGAATGACCCTCTAAATTAACTGCCCAGTCATGAGTTTCATCCCACAATGTTTCAGTAATGCCTATGATATCATATACTGCTCCCTTGCAGCTATTAATTCAAGCTCCCCCATTTTATCTGTCAGGGTTCTTGCATTAGCAAGCATGCATTTCAGTTTTTTTTCAGCCTGTACTATTATCTTATCTGCTCCTTCCTTTCTGCGCCAACTTGGTTTAGTCTTTAATAGTTTTCTAGTATTATCTGTATGTACTATGGGTGTCACTGCTTGTCAAACTTGCACTTTCCCCATTCTACCTCCATACTACATTGTATCCTCCTCTGTTTTATTTAGTTCATTATCTGTTTCATTCCCCTCCCCCCTCTATCCTAGTTTAATCTCTCCCCCAACCTTTTTAACATTCACCCCCATAGCACGGAAGATCCCTCTTCATTGAGGTGCAATCCGTCTCTAGAATATAGATGGCACCTCTCAGAAAAAGAGTCCCAGTGCTCTAAAAAACCCAAACCCTCCTTCCTACACCACTTTCTTAGCCATGCATTAACCTCCCTAATCGCTGTCTGTTTCCCTGTGGTAGCGCATGGCACTGGTAGTATTTCAGAAAATCCTACCTTGGAGGTCCTTGCCTTAAGCTTTTGGCCTAGAAGGGACCACTGCTAAGCTGAACCATAATAATAAACGAAGATATGACTGCAAGGTATGTTATCGGGAGCTTCGGCCTGGAAACAAGGTCCTTCTGAGAAATATGCGATTGCCAAGTAAACATAAGGGGAAGAGTGTAACAGGGTACCACCCTCCCTTGCCCCCTCCTTGGCAGTGGTCATGTCATGTGGGAGGGTCTAGTGAGTTGTGTCGGCCATGTTGTGGTTGGCACAGCCACATACATAGGGACTGTGTGTAAGGCAGCAGCCATTTGAGGTTGGCACTTCAGGAAGAGAAAGTCCTGTCATTCAGGATTTCCTCCGCAAACTGGAGGCGGCGTGCTCAGTCCTGATGAGCCGGCGAAGGGAGAGGTAGTGTCCAGGGATCTAGTCAAGCCCCCTGGACTAGGCCAGATCCGTTCCCCCATAGGCCCCAGCTAGTTCCACTACACCGTTTTGGAGTGTTGTAGGGCTGGCCAATAGTAAGGGATGTGCCCCTTAGTGTGCTGAGAATTCAGAGGAGCAGATGGAACCACGGTGGAGGATTCCACCAGGCTTGGTGGAAAGGCTGTGCGGTGCTACTGGACAAAAGTCGAGATGGGGATTGTGTTGGAGGCCCTGCATCGTGGGATCACGGACACGACCTGCCTGAATATACACTGGTGTATCCGAGTACCCAGAAAGGTACCCACGTGCACCAACACCACACGGGGAGGTTAGTGCTACCCTCACATATATTTCTGGAAGGGACTGTCCTTATGGACATTGGGTGTCCGGTGCCAAGGGCACTCTCCGTACTTTCGGGGACGGTTATTGTGTGTATATACTGTATTGCTGAGACTATGCGACCATAGTTAATAGGTTGCATATACTTTGTGTGGATTATGGTTATTGGAGGCATACCATATAGGTATACCGGTTCCCGTGAAGGGCTATCCCACCAACGCAGGGATCCTCATGGGTAGAGGTGCTGCACCAGCCACCACAGGCTCCACAAGCGCAGAGGCTTAGGCATCTTGTAAGCCTAACAGGTTAGCACTATAACACCCGTATCAGACAAATCTCTCTCTCTGAGGAGGGAAGGGGTATTACATGTATACATGTTGAGTTTCTTAATTTTTTCTACAACATTATGTAACACCCTATAACATATATATTTGTATGCACCCAGGGAATACCAGGACTTAACCTGCTCTGATAATCACTGTGTCAAGTGTATTAATGGACATGCACCCCAACCAATGGCTTTGAGCAGAAGAAAGGACTAAGATCATAGGACACTAAGAAGTCATGACATCAGGGAAGGAGGCGTGGGGATAATACAGTACCTTGGCTGGGAAGGAGCCCATGAGAGGGAGAGACTCACAATGAGAAAGAGAGAGGACCTGTCCAGAGGAGTCTGGCAAGTAAGACAAAGTGGTTGCATAGCCTCCAAGCTTAGCAGGACAGCATATTCAGGAGACCCCAGGTAAGAGCCAGGAGTAATACATCATTAGAAAAAGGGAGCCGTGTAACCTGGGGTTCTAAGCTGTGAGTAAACCAAGTGAGAACACATCTAGGAGATTGCTCAACGCATCAATATCCTTTCTAGGTACCCAGCTAACAGCATCCTTTGTAAAATATCAGGCCTGAAACTGTTTAACAAATACAACTCTATATGAGCTCCAACGCTGTGCCGGCACCAACTGTGGTCCATTAGTTAGCACACGGGCCACCGGGACCAAATAAGTGACTCTCTAGGACATTGTACTATATGAGCATATAGAGTACTGTTATTGATAAGATGAATTTTCCCGCTGTGTTGTCTGACTCAAGCCTGGCTCTTTGTAGGCTCAATATGCTCTCTAAATTGCAGGGGAGGTGCACTCAGGCCCACACCTATTACATACAGGGATTTAAAGAGGGGTTACAATTATAAACTAAAAATGATCTCAAAGAATGTTTACTGATCTTCACCAAACAAATATGCAAAATCTCTGGCACCAGTATTAGATCAAATCAATGAATTCATGTGACATTAAATTTGTTGTGTATATTATACCATGCATGCAAACATACAATCTTCCGCTGGGATAAAATAGCTACTAAAAGGTACACTTGAAAATCATCACTAAAAACGAATTACTTAAATTTCCTCTGATCAAAAAGTAGCAACACTTTACTCAGTTGGAGAGACTACTGGGGCCATCAGAGACACATTTGAATAAAAAAATACCATAAACTTGCTAACCCAGAGGTAATTGGATTAATGTAGCCTTACTGATGATTAGATAAGGCTGCTAACATGCCACAGCTCATGTTGTTTTTCCGTTTTTAAAAGTATTTAAGTTCATGTATAAACAAAACTTGTTTTGTCTAGCTGTGATAGCAAATGGTGGGCAATCCGCGTATGACAGGCCAATCATTTGCACAATTGGGGGCCTCTCTTAAAATGTGTTTGAGGGCCAATTCTAAAAATAGCTTTAAAGCACATCCAATCATATTTGCCTCTGTGTTGTTAAAGCTGAATATGACAAATATCCTGTCACACAAATAGTAAAAACTCAAAAGGGCAGATTCACAAAGGTCCGCAGCAGGTTATCGCACCACGATCTCTCGTTAACTGCCATTCAAATGCGTAGCCATTATTTAAGGATTGGGGTGTGATACCCTCATTGGATCTTAAGTGAATTCCAACTCAAGAGTGCCAAGTAAAAAGTAAAAGAAAAATATACTATGATGCTTGGGAATTCTGCATTTTTATTTCTGCCTTCAGCTGTGTGAACTGTAAGACACTTTTAAGCACATTTCTTACATTTGATACAGCTTATCATGTATGTATGTCTTTATTTATATAGCGTCATTAATGTACATAGCGCTTCACAGCAGTAATACACGTGACAATCATGTAGATAACAAATAATACAAATAACATAAAGGGGAGAAGTGCTTCAGACATAAAAATAACATTTAGGAAAAGGAGTACAAAGAGCTTACAATCTAATTGGTTGGTAGGAAGGACGTACAGAGACAGTAGGAGGGCGTTCTGTTAAGCGCATCTGCAAGGGGGCAAAATTTATGTATGCGGTCTAAAACTTTCACTCATAGAGCTATTCATATGCTTCTTTAAGTAGGTGAGTTTTCAGTTGGGTCTTAAAGGTTGATAGAGAAGGTGCTTGTCGGACATTGAGAGGAATGGCATTCCAGAGGTGTGGGGCAGTCAGTGAGAAAGGTTTAGGCAGGAGAGGCCTTTAGATACAAAAGGGGAAGATAGAAGACATTCTTGAGCAGAACGTAAGAGTCGGATGGTGTATAGCAAAAAATTAGTGCTGAGACGTAAGGAGGGGTAGAAGAGTGTAAAGCTTTAAAAGTGAGGAGGAGAATTGAGTGTGGGATACAGGATTTTATAGGAAGCCAGGAGAGGGATTTCAGCAGGGGAGACGCTGAGACAGATTTTCGGAAAGAGTCGAGTGATTCTGGCAGCAGCATTTAGAATAAATTGTACGGGAGACAGGTGAAAGGCAGGAAGGCCAGACAGCAGGAGGTTACATTAGTCGAGACGGGAGAGAATGAGGGTTGTGTCAAAGTTTTTGCAGTATCTTTGCGTATCTTTGTAATACTATGGACGAAAAAACGACAGGTTTTTGCTACCTTTTGAATGTGAGAGGAGAATGTGAGAGAGTAGTCGAGTGTTGGCTACTGGGTGAATGATAGTACTTCCAAAAGTAATGTGGAAGGGGGAAGTAGGGCCAGGTTTGGGAGGAAGTATGAGGATCTCTGTTTTTTCCATGCTAAGTTTAAGTCGGCGGAGAGCCATCAAGGATGATATAGTAGAGAGACATTCAGAAACTTTAGTCTGTACAGCAGGTGTAAGGTCAGGGGTAGAAAAGTAAATTTGTGTGTCATCAGCATAGAGGTGATATTTGAACCCAAGAGATGTGATAAGGTCACCCAGAGAGAGTGTGTAAAGAGAAGAGGTCCCAATACAGAGACCTGGGGTACCCCCACAGAGAGATCGATAGAGGAGGAGTTGGTGTTAGCAAAAGAGACACTGAAAGTATGATGGGAGAGGTAAGAGGAAATCCAGGATAAAGCTTTGTTACGAATACCAAGAGTATGGAGAATGCGAAGGAGAAGATGGTGGTCCACAGTATCAAATGCTGCAGAGAGGTCGAGTAATATGAGCAGAGTATAATGGTCTCTGTTTTTGGCAGCATGGAGGTCATTAGTTATTTTAGTGAGGGCTGTTTCGGTGGAGTGAGCAGTGCGGAAGCCAGATTGATTAGGGTCTAGTAGAGAGTAGGTGTTGAGAAAATGGACCAAGCGAGAGAACACAAGCCGTTCAAGGAGTTTAGAGGCAAAGGGCAGGAGGGAGACAGGCCAATAGTTGAAAGACAGGTAGCATCAAGCTTGCTGTTTTTGAGTAATGGTATAAGTGTTGCATGTTTGAAGGAAGAGGGGAAGGTACCAGAGTAGAGGGAGGAGTTAAACATGTATGTGAGCATAGGGATTATTGTAGGAGCAAGAGGTTTTAGGATATGGGAGGGAATGGGTGGGTTCAAGAGGACAGATGGTAGAGGGAGAAGAGGAGATCAGCAACTACACATCCTGCTCTGTGACAGCGGCAAAAGAGTCAAGGAAGGCAGGAGGAGAGTTAGGAAGAGGTGTAGGATGGGAGGAGGATACAGAGGGGATGTCCTGGCGTATGGATTCCACCTTTTCCTTGAAATAGTCAGCAACGTCTTGAGGTGATTTGAAGAAAGAAGAACAGGCAGCAGAGGGTGGTCTGAGTAGAGAATCAAAGACAGAGAAGAGTCGGCGTGGATTAGACTTGTGTGTGTTGTTAGTGAAGAAAAGTAGGTTTGTTTAGCTTGAGAGAGGGCAGAGTTGAAACAGGATAGTATACATTTGTAGTGAAGGAAGTCTGCAAGAGTGTTAGATTTCCTCCAGAGGCGTTCAGAGGAATGAGTGCAGGAGCGCAGCATGTGAGTGTGGGAATTTATCCAAGGTTTGGGGTTAGAAGGGCGAGAATGGCAGAGGGAAAGTGGGGAATGTAGATCAAGCGAGGAGGATAGGGCAAAGTTGTAGCTCCTGACCACGTTGTCAGGGTCTACAGCTGAGAGAGGAGAGGGAGGAGCGTAAAATGGAATCAAAAGCTGGTAGGTAAATAGTAGGTAAATAGAGCTGGTCTCTGCAGAAACAAGGGGTAGATGGTAGTGGAGAAGAGGGAAGTGAGAGAGAGAAAATGAGATGAAGTAATGGTCAGAGAGAGGAGAGGGAAATGGAGAAGTCAGAGAGAGAAATGTTTTTAGTGAAAATCATTCTAAATTTTACAGACTGTTTTCTAATAAAGGGGATCCTAAATTATTTAAGTAATCTTTTGGTTGGTAAATGGCCCTCTATTTTACTAAAACAGTATCACTAACAATGACAACTTCTGTTTGTGACACAATCATAGTGAGAAATTACAGTGTGAAAATATCCTAAAATGGAAAATGTTATTATTATCTACAGTTACAGTGTTGCCTGGTATGATATGTCTACATTTATTGAGCCTCTCTTTGCCTTTAATACGGCCAATGTACATGCTTTTCAAGCCTCCCAATAGTGGCGGGAGACTCACGATTTTGGGCCCATGACTTTCCAGGTTGCCAGTTGATTGAAACAAAACTCAATAAATCTGCTCATTCTAGTTAATGATAAGCAATCAAGGTACAGACTAGAATCTTTCTACAGTATTGAAGAGAATCAATGGGGCCCCAGAAAAGCATTGCAACAAATGATTGAGCCAACATTGGTCTTGGAGCTGGGCCATCACTGTTACAGGGACAGTGATTAAATTGTCAGGTCTGGATCCAAAATGACGTGCCACTGGAAAAATGTAGCATTGTATGAATATATAATATATTGAATATTATTATCCACAAGCTCCTTCCTAAAACTCCTCTCAATGTATTTTGTATAAATAGACCCTCAAGTACTTCTCTCCTTCACTACCTTACACTCTGTATGTAGGATTTCTCAGCTGTGATTTCACTATACTCCAATAATTCTCATACTTGGTGTTCCATTTCTAACGCGTTATGTTTTCTATTTCATTTATCTCCGCCAAGCATTCATGAAAGGCGAGTACAGATGTAGCAAGATTGTTCCCGGCTCCGGGACAAGCTGTGGTCACACGACTGTGGCTGTCCCTGCACCGGAGGATTCACGCGGTGGGGGTTCGATACGGAAACATGGACACCTCTCAGGGCAACAGCGGCAGACGCTGTCTCCGAAGCTTTTCAAGCCGCAGATACGAAGATAGTAGGTCTTGCTACAGTACATATGCTGCATTAAAAACAAAATGTATCTTGTACACAAAGGCTGCATCTTCCCTTTACTTCTTCCATATATTTGGAGCCACCTGGTTGAAATGTCACTAACTGGATACCTTTATTGTTATTTTGACAATGTTATTTGTATTTATATGTTTATATCTATATTTCTATATATAATATTTATTAACAAACATTACTTTAAGAAACATCTCCTCTCTTGAATAAGAAGTTTTCATTCTTTTAAGACATTTCAGACTTTCATGCAGCATTTCATTATTTTGTAGGAAGAAAAGGTTAATATTGACAGATTTAAGGCTTTGAATCAACACTCACAGTTAAAAGTGTATGTGTTGACATACTGTCAGTGTTGATTTTTGAGGTCACACTTCAACAGCATTTCTACAATCTGTGAATTTTAAAGATATTTAACAGGATGGCCCAAATTCAACAAAGTGTTATGATTAATGTACTGTCCTGGAAAACTTGAGTCAGTTTGCATGCCGTCATACATTGTATTAGACTACGAGTAGTATCTGTGCACGTGATTAACACAATACTGCCAAGTTCTGGAGGGTTCAACCAGATTTATGTGTGCTTTCCTACACACCAGGTGCAAACAGGGGCTATCCTGGGTAGATATTTGGTAGATTTAGATTCTGAAAATGTCAAAGATACATTTTTGACACTTTCAATTTTCGGTTTCCTAACAATTTTCATAACGCTTCATTAGCATCATTAGCATCTTAGGCCTAGGTTCACTAAAGATTGATAAATTAAAAAAGTGGTGTTATCGATGTTTAACACCAATTTCATTTGTCAACATACACGGTAAAGCAGTGAAAATGGGCTCTTTAGTGCAGCCATATGTCAGTGTTATTTTTAACCCAGTGCATGCAAATGAGTACACCAAATGACTGGTTCATATTCTATTCACTAACCTGGCAATATCGGGCTAACTCCAAAAAATATCACCAGTTTTTATCATCTACCTCAGCCTAGCCAACCTAGAATACGTGATAACAATATATAGCCATGGCTGGTTTCTGGCTACCATTCTGCCCTCACTGGCATGCAAGTCCTGATAAGAGCAGGCAGTGCCAGTACCAATCATGGGTTTTCCCCACACAGGCAGTCCCTTGAGGGACAGGGGAGGAGGTGAGACTAGGTATGTGTTATGCCCAATCCTGGGTTCAGACCTAGTACCTTCCCCATACTGTACTTAAGGAAGGTGCAACCCCAAATTCAGTAGTGTCTCTACCGTTGAGAGAGACAAGGTATCATGCAGGACTACTGTGCACTGGCAGGCCCTGATCCTCTTCCCTAAGGGAAGTACCTTTTCCCCTGGTCCTGCTAGAGGGCTGGGGAAGAGCAGGGACTGCTTCGGGAACCCTTGAACTGTAGTGAAGTTTCAGGGACCATCCCAAGTTTAGAGACTAGAACAGAGACTGTATTGGGCAGAGGACTGCCGTGTTACTGTGAGTGTACAGGAATAAATCGGTTCCAGTTGAATATACCTCCGGCCTGGTGTGTGATCTTACTGGGGGGAGAGGTAACCGTTTCTACTGTAGGAGATCGCCTACATACATATGGAGCTTATGGCAGATGGGGCGCTGTGTACCATGGAGTAAATGTTGGGTATATACCCTTAGAAGCCAGTCCTGCAGTCCCCACAACCATCGGCGGACAACTCAGCATTCTGTGAGCCAACAGGTAGCATGCACCATACACCATCTTCCACCGGTTGGGGGAAACACCGTTACAAATACATATTAAAATTGTAGAACATTTTAATGTAATATGCCCTTAGTAGCTTAACCCATGACTAGTTAGTCACCTTGGCTACTAAGCAGGGCCATCTTAACAACATTAGGGCCCCCCGGGCAGAGCAGTGCACGGGGCCCTGCCTACACTGTTGTCCTGGAACTAGATTCCATATTCTCCTTCTCCCTTTACAGATTATGGGATTCATTTCATTTCATTTCATTTCATTTCTGGGGGAGAGCAAGCCCTCCTAGCTAGACTTAGAACGGAGATTTTACATTTTTAGCATTGGTGGGTAGGGTTGCCAGATGGCTTGTCCAAAAATACTGGACACAATGGTAAAAGCTGTGATGCCCCCAATACATATATATATAAAAAAAAACACGCTACCGAATACATATAAAATATAGCCCCACCTCCCCAATACATATAAAATATAGCCCCACCACACCCATACATATAAAATATACCCCTACCACCCCCATATAGATTAAATATACCCCTACCACCCCCATATATATATATTATTTAGCCATGTTTAAAATTGGTATACAGTTCTCTCTCATGCTGGCAGTAAACCTGGTAAGTATACAGGATTGCCAGCATCAATCATGGAGGTTTGCCCTCACACCCTGGTGAGGTGTCATATGTACATGAGGGGAGTGGTAACAGACGTTGTGTCCATTGTTAGTGACACAGGAAGTGGAGCTATTCCCTTGATATATAAGACACAGCACTGCCCAAAGTTAGGTGTCTATGTTGAAGGTCAAGGGTGTTAACTAAGAGTTCAAGAGAGTCGTTCTACAGCAAGTAGTCAGATCTGCAGCAGTAAGGCTGGCAGGGCCTACCCTTTGTCCAAGAAACTGGCACAGGCGGTGATCTCCCTGAGGTGAGAGGTGATCCAACTCCATTGGGAGGGCAGAGCTTCTGAAAGGAGTGCTGTACCAAGATGAGCAGCTAAGCTGTTTGCTGCGAGAGGCAGTTTGCCTATACCATCAATAAAGATGCCCTTGTTCACAATAACCCCCATGTGTGAGTGTGAAGTTACTCCACAGCGGAAGGCACCACAGAGGAGTTCCTCATCAGAACCATCTCCTTGCGGACGCAGAGATCCTGATGAGATGGAGGCGCTGCACTGTATGTAGGTAGGACTCACGCACACTACCTCAGCTGCCTGTCTGGGCTGACATTCCCCATACCAACATCATGCGGGAGACTCAGGAGTCCTGTTGCCAACAGGTGCACCACCAGACACGACCATGTAATGGGGACCGGTTAGACCACAGTGGCCAATCTGAGATTGGGTGGGTCAGGAGGGTCCAGAAAATCCGTTACATTACATATCCCACCACCGCCCCCATATATATATAAAATATCCCCCATCGCCACCATATATATATATATATAATATCCCCCCACCACCCCCATATATATTAAATATACTCCTACCACCCAAATTCATATAAAATATACCCCACAACCCCTATATATTAAATATACTCCTACCACACCAATACATATAAAATATACCCCCACCACCCCCATATATATTAAATATACTCCTACCACCCCAAAACATATAAAATATACCCCACCACCCCCATATATATTAAATATACTCCTACCACCCCAATACATATAAAATATACCTACACCACCCCATATATATTAAATATACTCCTACCACCCCAATACATATAAAATATACCCCCCACATTGTACTTTACCTATCTCCTGCAGGACACAGACAGCACAGGAATATGTCTATGGCCCGTCAGGGTGTGGGCTCTGCCCCCGCTGTCCTCTGATTGGCTGTCCTCTACTCCAATCAGGGACAGCACACCAGTCCTCCTTGCTCTGCCCAGTCACCGTCCCGGCCCTCCCTCTCTCTGCCTCCGCCCGCCCTCTCAGCACTTAATGCTCGCCTGCCCTTGCCACTGACCATGCCAGCCCTCACGCTGCCACTGCCACAACAATTTTATACCGGACAGACAGCAGAATTACCGGCCTGTCCGGGTGAAAACCGGACACCTGGCAACCCTAAGGTGGGCACGCATGGGCCGGGCGCGTGGGGCCCCCCTCTGCTGTGGGGCCCCCGGGCAACTGCCCAGCGTCCAGCGTGCCCGTTTGTTAAGACGGCCCTGCTACTAACGGATTCATATTTGCACATATGGATATTATAGGTATTGTATTTCATTTGTTATTTATTTTCTATGTTAATCCCTTTCATGCCTGAAGGCCTTCCTTTGCATGCATTGTTAGCCTCAGGAAGCAAAGGGGTTAAATAATTTTCTTCCATAGGGTTTTGTAAGAAACCCTATTGCATAACCCATGGTAGAAAATGGATATCTTGCACCTCCCACAACTGCAAATTAGCATTGATTTCTATGAGTTATCCCTTATTTGTATGGTTAGTATTGTTTAAAACCGAGTTAACACATTTTTCAATAATGCAAACGAAGAGATGAATAAATATTTCTCAGTGAATACTGTGGTTATATGCTAGTAAATACAAAAATGTGTATTCCCCCCTAATGCTGCTTGCCGGAGATTTATGGAACATAGCAGCTACTATGACTATGTTTTATTGATTATTATTATGATAAGTGAAACTACCATGCAACCAGGGCCTCAGAAAGGGGGGGGGGGGAGAGCCAGGACAGATCTTCATAAGTTTGTATGAAAACTATGCCTCAAGAAGTTCTTCTCCCAAAAAATTACGGAGGAAGATCTCTTGTGCAGTCAAAAAAAACAGTCTCTTGAAGATGTTTTGCTTCCAATAGATTTGAATATATATAATGATTATTCTCCTAAACAGCCTAATAATAATACTTTTAAAGAACAGTGTGCTATTCAGGATCTTAATGATCTGTTGGATGAAGAGATCACTGATCCAGCTATTGTTTCTTCCTATTTGGTCATACTAGCAAAAACAGTAAACAATTATTAACTTTTTGAGAGATTAGTAAAGAGGGATTTATAAATGATGCCAGAAAGTTTACATTTTACCCATTTGTGACAAAAATTTGTCCAATTAAAAGCAGCTTGCACTTTATTCGTTAAAAAAAGAATAAATCAATAATTGTTTAAAAATTACAAAAAAAACAAAAACACAAAGGAGGAGCATGGTTAGTCCAAAACAAAAATGATTATAGACAGAAAGCTTTACGTCTGCTTTCAATATGAATCTTTATCACTAAGTTAATTAATGATCCAACTAGGGTCTTTATGAAGAACCTCTTTTTCAAGTGGGTAAGATCCTTTATGTTCTGAATGACTAGGAATTAAAATGTTTGCTTAATGTCAATCCGGTTTCACCTATCTTTCCCCATCTTCCAAAGAGCCATTAGTTTCTGACCTCCCCTCCGGGTAGGCTTATTATTTCCAGCATTGGATCTTTGGGAGATGGTCTTTCACGCTACACTATCTGGACTCTTTTTTGCAGTCCCTGGTATGGATGTTGCTGTTGTATATTAGAGATATTGGTGACCCTCTCAATAGATTAGAGAGTATTGAATAGTGTAGTAATTACCTTTGGGTCACTATGGATGGGACATCATCATATACCGTTATCAATCACGGACAAGGGATAGCTCCGTCTAATATTCCCTGACTCACTCAGGTTTATCTTTTGTACCAAGCACTTTTATTTTAGACTCATTCACTTTCTTTTAACACACTACTATTTTTTGTTTCCCACACTTTTTATTTACAAACATGCGGTACAGCAATAGGGCCTTCTTATGCCCTCTTTAACGCTAACCTATTTATGGGATGGTGGGAGTCTATTCACCTTTTTGGAGATTCTAATATTTTTAGAGAACATATTGTTTTTTGACCAGAAATATATTGATGACTTGATATTGATTTGGCAAGGGGATATGCACACATTGTCACTATTTATAGATTATTTGAATAATAATATCTATATATAATCTATTTTCCATGTTTAATTTGAATTTTAATCATATTCATTATTTAGATTTGTTACTATATGTTGATATAAATAGTCAAATACAGACGGAGGTTATCGCAAAATAATGCATGTAACACATATTTAATGGCAGACAACGGCCATTCAAGAGTTATTGAAAGGAATTCAAAAGGGTCAATGCCGTAGGTTCAGACGTAATTTTTCCACCAACTTTGCATTCTTGGAGCAATCTAGGAATACGCAAAGAAGATTTTTAGAGGTTACAATAAAATTTATATCGGAGAGGCTTTTAAGAATGTATTTCTGAGGAATCTATTTATATTATTTAAAAGTACTAATGATAATAAAATAATTAAGAAGAAGAATATTAGATTTTCAGGCAAGCAAATCAAATTAAGTTAAATACATACAAACATTGGAATATATTATCATTGGATCCAGATCTTAAATCTCTCGCTTCTTATGGTCCAAGATGTGTTTGTTTTTTTTAAGAACAGCTAAAACTATAGCTTCCCATTTCTCTCCAAATTGTTATTGTGCTCCTAACAGTTGTCAAAGAAAGTTGTTCTCAAACGGCATAGATGCGGACATTGTAATATTTGTTCATTTATGAGACGAACAAATGTGTTCTATTCGAATGATAATGAGAAGTGTCATAAAATATGTACTTTCATTCATTGTAACACTAGCTACAGGTATATTATCTATATTCTTAAATGTGGCTGTGGTAAAGTTTATGTGGGTAGAACTACAGTATAAGACCATTAAAGTAAAAAAAAAAAAAAAGTGGAACATGCACGGCTTATTAGAAATGCAGATACTCCGCATCCAGTTTCAAAACATTTTTCTAATTGTATAGTGGGTATAAGAAACGATTGTTATTTATAATCCTTTTTGTATATTGAAATTATTTATTTAATTGTTATGATAAGACTGTGATTTATTTAAGTAGTATTCTGTATTTGTGTTAGGGGACGACATGGAGGTTTAAACTTTATGTGCACGTTTTTATCTGTTGCTCTATTAAGTGCTGTTTGAATTACCTATGCATATGTTGTATTTACATGTTTTCCAGGGAGATGATGAGCGTCTAACAGCTGGTTCTGTTTCTTCTCATCTTTCTGGTGATGTCACACATTGTGTACGTGCTCCACCATTTGCTCATTAAAACCATGTGATCTGTTTAGGATACTATGTAAGTGTTTTTAATACATTCGTTGTTTACTCCTTGATAAAGCGCCAGTTACAGCACGAACTTGTTGGAGGATCTCGTATCTCCTATTTCATGGTTAAATCAAATATATTTAATTTATTTCCAGAGAAAGTGAGCCGTAAATACTGGACCTGCACCTGTTACCGTCGCTGTGAGAGAACCATCAGATTTGTTTCAGTAATGCACATAGCAATGGATGATGAAGTGGCTAGTGGCTCTAGCTCTTATACTGTAATATATATATATATATATACAGTGGTTGACAAATCACCAAAAAATCTACTCGCCACACAAAAAAATCTACTCGCCACCTAGTACCAAACGTGTGCTGCTTGGGCCAATATTTACTCGCCCGGGGGTTAATTCCACTCGCCCGGGGCGAGCAAATGTATAGGTTTGTCGAACACTGTATATATATATATATATATATATATATATATATATATATATATATATATATGCCTGGTAAGATTAGGGGCTATATTTCTATCCTCCTCCTGTGTGTAATTCCTACTAAGGGCAGGTTGCCAGGAGTTATCATGGATTTTCCCCACTTCTGACACTGTGCTGAGTAAGTGAAGGTAGGTCACTTGACCCTGTGTCCAATCAAGAGGCACAGGGGCGGTGCCTTTTGGAAGTTACAAAGAGCAGTGTCACTTCCTATTTAGTGTGTTGAGACAGAGTTGTGTGTGAGCTGTCTGCCTGGACAGTGTAGTGTAGGGAGTGAGTTAGGTTCCTGATGAGTGGAGCTGATAGTGAGCTATAGGTGGACCAAATACCTCTTACCCTGCATAGGGGGTAGGGGAAGAGCTAGCCCCACTCTGGATGGCCCTGGGTCCAGAGTGGAGGCAGGGACCATCACAAAGGAGAACAGCTAGTGGGCTGTGTATATCAACTGTATCTGTCTGCTGTTGGAGACTGAATAAAAAGTCTGCTATTAAAAGGAGCATTGTGTGAGACTGGAATCTCTCATCCCTGGGAGGGGATTTCTGTGGTAGGGATTCCACCCCGTATTCCTGGGCTTACTACAGATGGAGGCACTGCACCATTGAAGAAGAACGAAGGCATCAACCCCAGAAACCTGTCCTGTTGTTCCCCCATGACACCGCGGGAGACTCAGGCCCTCCTGTTGCCAGCAGTTATGCACCACACTAAGACATGTAGCCAGACCACAGAACACCCTAGGGGGCCAGATCTGCGATTGGGTGGGGGGCCATGGGTTACATATATATATATATATATATATATAGTTATATTTGTGTAAGTTTGGCAAAAGTGGCAAACCGCAAGACATTCACATGTCTCTAGTTGCGATGCAAATATCCTTCCATTTCAGTGTTGCAGGTAGGATGTGCCATGCATGACTCAGTAACACTTAATTTGTTAAATATTGCTACTGTACAACATATATTGTAAGTGAAAGCCACATCCTTCAGAAGAGTTATTGTTAGTTATATACGAGTCAGACATGTGACTGTATTATATTATTAGGTTCTACTGTATACTGGACCTCAACATAAACATGTAGCAGCCTAGGGATAAACAGATATGTATTGCAAGGCTACAAATTCACGAAACAGGAAGCATGGGTCGGCATATGCTGACAGTTCACAGTCTATTAAGCATTTGTCAACAATTCCTAATAATTCAACAGAACAAAGGAACTCACTATATTCCCAGCTACTATTTCCACAGTTAACAGTGAGTCAGAATGCTTTAAAAAGAGAAGCAGTGAGTGAGTCACTGTTGCACACTTTTATAATTTAATCCTTAACAGTTTTTGTAATGCCTCCTGCAAATATATCAGTTTCATGCTTTTCCACATACACCCTAATTATAAAAGCTTCAATGCGGCAATAGTTAGAAAGGTATTAAACTTGTCCTTATGCGGAATTCTGAACTGTAATCTACTGCAATTGCAATTACCACAATCATTACATCTTCAACTAAAACAGGGGCGGACAAACTTTTTTTCTGGCGAGCTAATAAATTGGCACACATTGTGTTGTGGGCCACTGTGCTACACTCCACACTCAATTCCCCCCTCCTTCTCACTCAACTCGGATGGGGGGTGGATGCAGGCCCTTCCAAATGCCATCCCCTTATGACTGTTACAGTATATTAATTTAGCGCTGCTCCCCCCCCCCCTTCTAGAAGATCCTTCTATTGCTACAGGTGTCATGGTGCTAAATACCTGTGAGGATCCAGGAGAGATGAGTTTCTGCGATGGTAAGGGGAAACAGGACAGACTTTTGGTTATCCTCCAGGTTCTTCTCGTGGTGTCAGCACGTCCAGTCACAGCAGGCTCCAGGATTCCTGGAGCCAGTCCCCACCATGACAGACTTCTCGCATACCCATACCCAATAGACTGTTACTTAGGCAGGGGTATATAAAAAGGATTCTTCATTGAGGCAGCCACTGCAGTTGATATTACAAAGTATGCATCATCTTTAGGATGGGTCCCAGGCCTCTAGAAGGTGCTGGCCTTCTTGCAATCTTGAGGCCTTATGCTCTGCGCATGTCTTTCACTTCACTCAGCTCCAGGAGGAACTGAAGACATGTCTCAACTCCAGGACTTGGAGTCCTCAACTCACAATAATTTGGAACACTTCCTCCCTAAGGCACAGAGGGGGAGGGCACAAGGTCTGCACCATGATTGGCTGTACACAGACCCAGTTTCACCTCTAACCATGTCACTCAGAAAGGCAGCATGAGGGGGGGGGGGGTGTAAACCCACATGATAGCTTGACACTGCCTGTAGCTATCAAGACTTACGTGACAGGAGGCAGAAAGTATAGTCTGGACCAGCCATGGCTACATTTAAAAAAAAAAAGTAGTGTCACTCTGGGAAACCGGACATGCAACCTCTGGAAAATGATTTCAAATACTATTAATAGTATAGGAAACACCCTCAAATAAAAATACATGTAATATATCTTCAACTTAATTAGTGGATAGTCACAAAGATTTAAGTCCATATTTACAAAGCAGTGCTCTTCGATAACACACTTGGGTATCTATATATCTAAGGCAATTTTGGAGCAAACCTGGAGAAATTTCCCCCTGCACCTATGTAGCAAAGCATTTTGCTCCAATTTTGCTGTCTGCCCCAGCTTTCTCCATGGGGAGTATCTGTAGGAGGAGTTGGAGAGGAGTTACATGCTCCACAGATTATAATGACATGTATCACATTCCACATATCTCTTCGCCATCCTTTTTGGCTTTTATTTTCCCCCTAAATATTCTCCATATCTGAAGTGGCGTAAATCTAACATTCTGCATTAGATGTACAGTATGAAACTGTTCTTACATATTCTGCAGCTCTACTCCAAAGAACGGAGAAGTCCGTCTACACTTAAATTTCTATATGTTGATACATAGAGACCTTTTATAGAAGCTTCGATGCTATCACTGCCAAATCGAATGTTTTGGCATGACCCTACCTCACGGTCTCACATTTGTGTTATCACGGTTGTCACGGGAGACCAGTACTTTTAACACCTTTTACCTTCCGGGATCATTTTCACTAGGCAGGACACAGATTGTGAAATAAAATTAGGTTTATTCTGGTAAACCAGCAGGCACACAAAATAACACAGGGAAAAATACACATTCACTGGGGACTAGGGGGAGACACTAGCCTCAACTACGTCCATAGCACCAGCTTCAGGAAGGCTTACCCTGTCCGCTCCACATCCAGGAACACCACAGTACTATTTTCGGTATAGCTACCTGGCCTTCCCTGCTGGCCGGGTCTTCGTTCATTTGTAGAACTTGGCTGCATCTCTAGAACTTATCCTCAACTTGGCTAGGCTTCTCTGGCACAGCAGTGCCGAGTGCTTTGCTATTCCGAGCAAAGCACTTTTGAAAAGCCCACCGGACCAAGCCTAGGAATAGTCCAGTACTCTGATCTGGCATAGACCTCGTTGCCTAGGTCTAACATGGAACAGGGACTGGAGTATGGATCCTAACAGATCCCAAAGGGACAGCCAATTACAAGCTGGAGGGTCGTCTTGCTGCCCCCGTCTGAAGAGGGGGAGTGCTTAGGGGCTCAGGTAACCGGGGAGCGGGAAACTCGAACTGGCCAATGGGAACTGTGCCTATGAGCTCTGTCTCGGCAACGGCTTCCCCTGGCTAACCCCATACCTCTCGCTGGGTAGGCTCCACAGTGTCTGGAGGGAACAAAGTGTCTCCACTGCTGGGAGCTTTGTCCCTGGACCTGGTTCTCAGCTATTGCCATTCACCAGATGGCCCAACACCTCCGCACTCATCCTCCCCTTTGATCCACTATCTCTATGCAAGCACCACGGCTAATCGAATTACTGGGGGTGCCTACATAGAGAGGAAATAGAAAGATCCAGAGCAACTTCGGATTTCTTAAGAAAAATTTATTGAGCTGTAACAAATTTTTCTAAAGAAATCCGAAGTTGCCCTGGATCTTTCTTTTTTCTCCAATGTTGGATGTTCCAGGCAGATATCCTTGAACCAGGAGCACCGGTATCAGCAAGTATTTTGATTGTTTTTTATGGTGTGCAGCTTTTCTTGTGATATTACATAGAGAGGAATACACATTTTCAGTATATTAGCTTTCTTGAACTTGGGTTCGGGAACTTGGGCAGCAAAATTTGTTCTTAAAACTTGGTTTTAAAACTTGTTCTCAGAATTTTGTTGTAGAACTTGTTGGCTGGGCAATACATTGCATAGGGAAAATATTTTATTATAATACACGCGTGTCCCCGCCAAACAGGCTTGTTTAGTAGGGAAGAATTACAGTTCTCCTGGTAATAAAGTCCAGAAGCATTTCATACAGATTTCGGTCCCTTTTGCCCACTGTATCCACTATTAGGGTCCCATTACCGAAGTCCCAGTTTTGTACCTAAATTACATAAAGGGTCAAAACATACACACTTTCGCTGGCTTATGAGTGCATATAAGCGACCGGGGAACCATGGTTTTAGAGGTAACTATCCGGGTTTCACCTTTATTCTGAAGACTGGCTACCCCTACCTATCACAAGTGAGAAGGTAGCAAAATGCCCAACCACTCGGGTTGGCAGTGTCCTTATCTTAGTCCTTTTCTAAGTTCTTCCCATGCGATCTGCCTGTAGACTGTACGCTCCTCCGACCAGTGTGCTTCCCGTGATCGCGTCCGATGGCGGGACCGGAAGTGGAGGGCTTACCGGATGTCAGCAGGCTGGCTGGGTCACTCAGGCAATGGGCTCCGGCAGGGAACTACGCGTTTCGCAGTGATGCTTCGTCAGGTTCGAGGAACCTGACGAAGCATCACTGCGAAACGCGTAGTTCCCTGCCGGAGCCCATTGCCTGAGTGACCCAGCCAGCCTGCTGACATCCGGTAAGCCCTCCCCTTCCGGTCCCGCCATCGGACGCGATCACGGGAAGCACACTGGTCGGAGGAGCGTGAACGGACGATCAGGCTGAAGCTGGGCTGTTGCCCAAGCTGTATCGTGAGTGTTATTCTTGTTTGCGTTTTTTTGCACTTAATAAACTCTATTTTACTTACTCACCGTGTTCGCCCCTTTTTTCTTCTGAATTGGGCACCCGGGAGATAAGTCACTTGCATACTGCCTCCATTGAGAGGGGGAGGAAGCTAATCATTGCTTCTGGCAGCACTTTGATAAAGTAAGACTGCCCCTCATATTCTGCTAATCAGCACTACTACCCCTATCAGACAGCAGGCTTTACTAAAGCCCTCTAATCACCCGCTCTTACCCCCCCTTTTTTATCTCACTACCCCCACCTTAGATTATTTTAATTAACCACGGAACTCCATTTTTAAACATATGAAAAGTTTTTTCAAGGTTTTTATTCAAGCATTTTATTAAAAACTTTAGTAGACAACCTTCTATTACTACTTAATGTACTGTTTGGCTAATTAAACACTAATCACGTGTTCTTTATCCTCTCTTTTCATCTTGTGAGTAAAAAACCCGTGCGCTGACCAATCCACCGTTTCCACTGCAATTCTAAGAAGATTTCGGGCTTTATCTTCTCTACAGGTCCAGCTGCAGAAAACAACAAAGGCAAGTATACACTACCCTTTATTTGGTTACACATCACAAAACAGGCTGCATCACAAGCCTAAGAAGCAAGGGAGCGCCCCAGCCTCTATTCTTTTTGTAGACTGTACGAACTGCACAGAGAGAGCTGCACCTCCCTGCACAGCTCTTACAGGCGATTGTACTACTTTTATTTGATTTTAATAACACAGTATTGAAGCAGGGGGTCTCCAGTGCTGAAACGCATACACTTGTGCCACGGGAATCCCCTGCTTCCCGAGTTACAGTTACCGGTATGGGGTGCTGGTATTGCTCTACATTGTCAAGTGACCGGGACAATTAAACTTTGCGGGGATACTGACACCCCAATACACCGGGACCTTTAACTCAGGAAGCAGGGAGTACCGAGGCTGAAATTAATGCGGCTCAGCTCTGGAGACCCCCTGCTTCAATACTGTGTTATTAAAATCAAATAAAAATAACTTCATTACCTTAGCGGTTAGCCGTTACGGTAATGAAGGGGTTAAATACCAGTGCCCAATTTTTGTGGTTAGAGGGGGTGGGTGAAGGTGGTATTTGGCCTGTGATGGGTGTTTATGCCTACCGGGAGGGTTGAGGGAGGAGTTAACCCCTTCATTACCACGGCTAAGGTAATGAAGGGGTTAACTTCTCCCACAACTCTCCCGGTAGGCATAAACACCCATCACAGGCCAAATACCACCTTCACCCACCCCCAATATACCGGCACTGGTATTTAACCCCTTCATTACCCTTTAGGTGGCGAGATCAGAATGTACGCGTTGCAGCCGCGATGTGAAACTCTGAGCTACTAAAATATCTTGATTTCTCAAAAAATGCGTGTTTCAGCATTTTTTGCGCTCCCGCATAGTTTGTCTGTGCGGGAGGGCGACAGATTGGTAAGAAGACCTTCTATAGCGAGTTTGGCATGTTATCGCTACAGTGTGATAGCTACACTTGCAAACTCGCTCGAGAAGTGTCCAAAATGATTGATAAGTCACTTATCGAAGCTATTAGAATAGGCACCATAGACTCCTTGAATGGTTTGTAACGTGTCTCAGCACTAGAAGGTGTCTTATGGAGTAGCACCACTAAATAAGTATGGCCTTTACCCCTCAAACATGTCACTTTCAGTGGCTATTGTGGTCTTTCATCTAGACATTTAATCTGGCAATCATTATCTCAAATATATATCTTCCTCGGAGAGGAAAAACCCTTGCTCATAAAAGTTTAGTAAAATACAGAAACAATGAGCAAAGCATTCCACAAGCAATATAAAATAAATAAAATTGTGCAAAATAGGTGCATTGGAGAAAAACTCTCAATCCTCCTTCCTATAATAATAAATATTTCAGAACATTATGTTTGATACAAATTAACGTGGACTATCTTCCTCAGAATTCTATCTTTAGAGCATATATTGTAGACAATAACTAATTGGCCCTATGCTTAACTTTCTCTCCAATTAATTGGGGATTACTATGATAATAAAAAAAAAGCTAACCTTTAAAGATACACATTATTCAGGCCATGGAACACAACGTGACCAGAAGATAGCTTTATCTTAAAATTGACAAAGAATAGAAATCAGTATTAGCGTTAATTCAAATATTGCACGTCAGTTTTAAAAGATGTTAGTTTAGATTTTGCCATTCTAAATTGTAATATGGTTTAGAATGACAAAGTTAAATATATGGTACGATTACTGAATGGAGGAAGGACAACAGTATTTAGTCTTCTAAATCAGTAATGGAAGACATTCGTTTTTTTTTTTTAAATGTATATGTAAAGTTTGACATTTTGTGAAAACAAAAATCATATTTCATTTTGTACTGATCCACGTCAGTTTTTTGTGCCAATGTCATATGAAGATTAGTTTGAAATAGAAATAAACAGAAGTTAATATTGGTGCTAGTGTTTCTATTAGTCCTCACATTCTTATATTTTCTGTGCTTATACTGAGGCAGCGGTCGTTATTCGAACACTTCACGCGTCATGTACATCGGAATCCCGATTTGAAACCGCGGGATGAATTCCAGCCTCCCCGCACCAAGATGCGAGCACAGCGAGAGCAGAAAAACGTGTTTTAGTGTTCTGGCTTTTAAAAACATGAAATTGACACAGTAGCACAGTACTGTACACATTATAATTCATCCATTTTATTGCAAACAAAGAAACAGAATCCATGAAATTCAAACTAAACATCCGCGATAAGCGCGGGAGCCTGGGGCGATTGGCCGTGCATGCTGCGTGGGGAACAGCAGAGAACTCAAAATCGGCACCGAGATGTGTTCGAATAACGGCCGCTTCATCAGTAAGTCATCTTTGACTATTATTCACTTCTCCACCTTCCAAAATGCTTATTATTTAAAGTAGATCTAGCCTACGTATTTATTTCTGTCGATTGTTGGAAACATTTGACATACATTGGCCAACATTATGAATCTAAAACACCTAATTTACACAGTTTAAAGAACAAACACACAGACCTCCCATCTTTCAGTCTGTGTTTAGAACACATGGGCATGTGCCTGAATAAATCTATTTACATCACTGTATACATGGAGCTCCACATATAAATATTATGTAGCCCCCTTTCCCTATGTCTAAGGGAAACTACATGGGCGACTACTCGTGCTGCTGTACCTGTTGCTCACAGAAGGCCTAAGCCTCTGCCACTGGGAGCCTGGGGCAAGCTCTTTCTACTTGGGTGCAGCGCCTCCACCTATGAGGGATCCCAGCCTTGGCGGGATAACCCCTCACAGGAACTAATACAGTAATAGGTAATACACTCACAGGTACAGTATATAACAAAGGTTTACTGACACACAAATATACAGTAACAATAATAATGCAATACCCACACACAATACCCAACACCCCGATATGGTTCCCCCAAAGTTCTGAGGGTGCCCTAGGCACCTAAACACCCGGTGTCCTTAGAACAGTCCCCACCAAGAATGTGAGGTAGCACTACCCCTGTGTATATAGTTAGTGTAATACTTCCCTTGGCACTCCTGTACCCAGGTACTGCTGATGAAATATAGATCAGTCAGGTCCCACGTCATGAAGCCTCCAACAATCCCCTCACGCCTTAGGGTCCTGATCCACCTCGTGGGTGAGCACCAGCAGGAATGTCACATAATGTATTTGATGGGCGTGTGGCCTGGTCCCAGAACGCAGGGCACCGCGTGGCCATCCGGTCACCGGTGCAGTAATACCACTCTGTTCAAAAGGGGAAGCGTCCCTATGCTGGGGCCTTCCCTGCAATACTCAGGCTGTGGTGACTCAAGGCCTAGCTGGGGCCTATGGGCAACTCTAGGCCTAGTCCAGGGAAGCACTGCTCCCTTGACACTACCTTCCCTGTTGCCCTCCTCCTTCCGACTGATGAGTGGTGTCTGTTCACACCAACGACTTTCTTTCTCCTCCTCGAGCCCTATTTGCTCATTCACCCCATGTGGTGTTTACCTCCCTAAGCACTATAGAACATGTAGTCCTGCACTACATCTTGCGGAGCCTTAAAGTTGGCCGCCGCAACTACCGGCTCACTGCACACAACAGGATGGCCACCTCCTGCACTCCGAAACAGTGCAGGTAATAAGGGGACTCAGCTACATCCTCCCCCTGGTGAAGAATACAACATCCCCGTTTGGGAACAACATACTGTACACAACTTTTATATAATAAAATTGCAGTGCATCACACAACTTAACTGTACAATAGGCATCTAAACAAGATTGAACAGTTCAGTGAGCATGGTCATAACAGAAGCAAACCTGCTCCGAGACAGCTGCTGAGACTCATAGGGAGGTGCCCCTAATGAATCATAAGCCACTCTCATTGGATGGCATCTAACTATTTGAGTCCTATGAGTCTCTTCTTCAATGCATTCTTGGGTGGGGAAGCTACCATCAGCTTGAGGCCCAGGCCCTATCATAAGGTGTGACTCAGTCTCTAAGCAGTCTCTATTTGGTATGAAGCTTGGACTTTTTGGGTCGAGTGGTCGGCTTGTTGATGCCAGTGCGGAGGGTACATGGGGCACTGGCCCGTTACCCATAACATCTTCTGGTCTTGCCCACCAGTCCCCGTTGTTGGCGGCATAGTTGTTTCAGGTTTGTCTTCCCCCATTTGAGGAATAGGTACCCGGTGATTTCGATGCCAGCCCCTTACTCTTCCATCTGCATCTCGGATTCGATATACAGGGAGGCCCGGCATCTGGGACTCTACCTCGAAGGGAGCTTCTCGCCAGTGATCAGCTAACTTGTGTTTCCCTGGGATCCCTACATTTCACAGGGGAACTGCGTCTCCGGGCTGAAGTTCCCGATGGCGGACCTTATGGTCATACATTCGCTTGTTGTTTTCGTTCAGTTTGGCGGTGGCTTTCTCCACCAACTGATATGCTCTATGGAGGTTATCCTGGAGCCGTCTCACATACTTGTAATGCATAATATTCGGTACCCCATCGGTAGATACTCGTAGGCGAATATCCACAGGTAGTCGCGCCTCTCTGCCGAACATCATGAAATAGGGTGTGTCCACGGTGGATTCATGCAACTGTATGCATTCACTAGTGGTTCGACATGTTTGCTCTAGCTGGCCTTTTCGGAGCCCTTTAGAGTGCCTAGCATATCTAGTAGGGTTTGGTTGAACCTTTCCGGCAGGGCGTCTCCTTCAGGGTGGTATGAAGTTGTGAGAGACTTCACGATGTTGAGCAAGTTTAGAAGTTCCTTTATCAACTTGCTCTCGAAGTCTCTCCCTTGATCGGAATGCATCCGATTAGGCAACCATAATAGTAGAAGTATTTCTCCCACAGCACTTTGGCCACTGTGAGCGTTTTCTGATCCTTGGTGGGGAACACTTGGGCATATGGGATGCAGTGATCAGTCACTATGACGTTACCTATACCCTTTGAGTCTGCCTCGAAGCAGAGGAATTCATGCAGATAAGGTCAGTGGGACTGGAGCGCTTTAAGTGGCACATTGGGGCTGCGCGTGTAGGCAGTGTTTTTCGCTGTATGCACTGCAGGCACTGCCGACAATGGCGCTCAACTGATTCCCGCATTTTGGCCAGAAGAACCTGTCTCTCACTAGGCCAAAAGTTTTGTCTACTCCCAGGTGTCCGTGATCGTCATGCAGGGATCGTAGGACAGTGTACTGCAAGCTCATGGGCAGGACAAGTTGCTTCCTATCGGTACGGTTATGATAGGGGACAACTCAGTAGAGAAGGCCACGATCCATGCGGAACTTGTCCCATTCTCTAATGATGACAGCGACCATGTCGGTAGGGGCATGCTTCACTAAGGAGGGGTTGTTCTCCTGGATGGCCTGGTGTATGGCTCTGGCCACCGGGTCTAGCATCTGGTGTTTCACTATTTCTTTCCACCGCATGATAGTATTCTGCATGATGGACATGCCTTCTGGATGGCAGTATGCTGCCAGAAGTAACTTTGACTAACATCCCAATGAGTCCGCAACTCTGAGTTTGGAGAAAGAGATCTTATCCTCCACTATCGCTGCGGTTGAGCACATTGCCCGAATCCTAGGTCCAGGGATTTCTTCCCGCTGGCCATCGTCTGGCGTTGTACTCAGTCCAGGCCTTCTGGACAGAGCATTGGCTCCGATGTTCAATGTCCTTGGCTTGTACTTCAGCGTAAACTTGTAGTTGGACATGGCAGCCAGCCACCTGTGACCGGTGGCATCCAACTTAGCGGAGGGCAGAATATAGGTCAAGGGGTTATTGTTGGTTCACACCTCAAAAGAGAAGATAGGGGCAATTCGCCGGATTCTTGTAGATATGCCCGGATTAGGGCTTGCACCACATCTGCGTTGGTCCCCAATATGATGGAGGAGCTGGGATGTTCCAGGGGCTCAGGACATATCATGTATTCACTTCCATGGGGTATTTTTTTGGTATTGAGCTGCGGTATATCAAACCGCACTTGGATCACGCCATCGATGGGGTAGTCTTCGCTACTAAGACTCCATAACTTCATCCTTTCGGCCGATTGCATTGGCAGATGCTTCAAATGCAGGCCGTAGAACAGCTGGTAAATAATGGTACAAGAAGTAGCAGGACTGTGATCAGCCCAGAATTCTGGAGCTCATATGAACTGCATAAGAGTATAGCTAGATACACAGTGTGAAGTGTGAAAAGTTCATTCCTCACCCCCGGTTGATAATAGATAAGAAAGTGATATATGTGGCAACTGGCTATGCATTAGAAGGACAATCATGTCGCCACGTTTACTCATGAATCACCGGCTGGAAACAAAGGCAGATGGGGGAGGGATAAAGCGCCCTGTGTGTGAAATATGTTAGAGAATCTGTCAGGATTTTTGTCTATATGTTTTTAATTTAATTTAATACATTTTTGATATTGGCCCTCTGTCCCACCGGTACACCTTCTTTCTAGCTGTGCTCCGGATTTTCTATTTTTGAATAACCCTTGCTGGTAAATAATGGTCACTTCAGACCCAGTGTCCAGCAACACTGAAGAATAGATGCCCTCCACTAGTAATCGTACTATGGCCGCAGGTCCTACTCGATTACAGGCATCCATTGGTGCATTTTCTTCGGGACTAGATGCATGGGCTCTATCCGATGATTTGACAAAGAAAATTATATGTATAAAAAGGCATTTGGACACTCCCTGGCAGAGTCTTATAGTCTTTTGAATGTGTATGATCATACTCTGCAACAAACTTCTCATTATCAAACGAACCCATGTTTGTGAGTTTGGAAACATTGACAGGTTGCTTCGGGTCATACTGGAACTAGCGTTAGGAGCCCATCTCCTAGGTGTCAAAGGCATCAGTCGTGAAGGACCCTGGGGGGTATTGTCCTCAGAATTCTATAAAACTATAGAACTGGTTTATTTAAAAAAAAAAAAATACACAACGATTATTGCATGGATTGCTCCTTTAATGAATGAGCATTGGGCTAGTTTGATAATGTGATTTCGTTAAAGCCATTGAGAAATCGCTGGTGACATGCTCTGAAGAAACTTATCTTCACCATCCGGTATTCAAAGCCTGGAAGAAGGTACTTCTAATTCTACTCTACTCTCTTTATAAATTATCATGACTAAGAATGTCAAACATTACGGAATGTACCAAACCTACCGATTATCCCACACATATTATACTCTTATGCAGTTATGCTGCATCATTTTTATCATTCTTCTTTGTAAGAATGATTATACTTCTCTACGACAACTGACTGTTATATTTCAATGTTTTTTTGCATGTGATTTCAGAATGATTACAGTATTTTATCTATTCTAAAGCTAAGAAAAGCTTCTACATTTGCAGACTGGCAGAAAATATGGCAAATACATTAAGCGTAATATTCTTATCATACTTCCATCTCTCATTATTTCGTACAAGTTCATGTCTTTTTGTCCCCATCCACAATTTTTGCTGTGCGTCATATTCCATAATTTGTATGAGGCTACAGTCACCCGAATCCTTAGACCCATGTTCCTCATTAATTGTGGCACTTTACATTTAATTTCCAGAGCACTGCTGAAAGGTCTGACAAAGTGAATAAGAACAACTGGTCTTATTTAAAAAAAATAGTTGAATGGTTGCTATACAAAGCCACTTGAATCCAGCGAGTGCCACCTGTCTCCCAGCACTGAATCCCACGATTGTTTGGTGTAGCAATCAGGTGGTCATGGGCAGGTCCCCCAGGACATGAATGGAAGCGGTAATTTCCCCATTTCCGTTCCGAACACGTTCAACGCCCCATTAGAATTTGCAATATTAAGGTCCAGATCCACAAAAGTGTTCTAAGCTCTAGCATGCCTGAGCACCCATTCATTTGAATGGGAGTAAAGCATGCTAAAGCTTAGCGCCCTTTTGTGGACATGGGCCTAAGTGTCTGAAAGGTCAAAATGGAGCTCTCCCCAGAGCCCATTGCTTGCCATGGTAACCCCGGACACTAGAGATGAAGACAATCCTGATTTTTAACACACAAAGAAAAGAGTGGGACCTGTTAGTATCGACAAGATACTAACAGTATATGAATTAAATTGATATAGTCTGCTGGGGGATTCCTACTTTAAGTTCTATAATAGGGACACATTCACATGTTTGCAACCGGCGGTCCAGAAAGAGAATTTGGCCCCTCTGGCAGAGAAATAGTTAATATAGCACATGCAAGATAAGGCCATTGTGCACCTCAGACTTTATATTGCACCCCAAAGCTACTTTGATGCTCTGATAGAAGTTCCAACCAGGGTGAAAGTTTAATTATGGTAGTAAGGTCTAATGGGTTCATTCATGGTGACTGATGCTTCAAAAATAATCATACAGGTATTTTCAATCTTTTTTAAATACCCAGCGTGACACTGAAATTTAACACGTACAGAGTAAAGGGATACTGAATATCAGCGCAACTAAGTGAACAGCGCAATCGAATCTCTGTGACTTATTTCTTAATAGTAGCTATATATACTGTATGTGAATATCCCTCACTGAAACTATGAAATTATTTAAATCTCCCAAAACATTGCTATTAATTCATGAAAAGGTCATACATATGGGTATAGAAACAATCTACCAAATGTGGGTGCTGCGTCAAGTAGACTATCTAAATGTTATATTTCCTAAAACAGGAGCGCAACCCCCAAAGGGTCAGATAGGAGACTGTATGAAGAAGGAAAAACAGGACAAATATGAGGTTGCAAAAAGACATATGTCCATCGAGTTATATGATAAATTTAGACAACAGATACTTATCCTATATTTGTATTTACAGCATATTTATCCAGAGGAAAGCAAACAAAAAACTCCAGTGAAACATCCAATGAAAAATTAATTCCTTCCTAACTCTAATAATGGCAATGAGATTTATCCGTGGATCAACCTCTTTCCCATGTTTACTTATTTGGTACAGTATATCCCTGTATACCTTTCCTTTCTAAAAAAATGTCCGACCTTTGTTTTTGAAGAGATCCCTTTTATCTGCCATAACTTACTCTATGGGTAATGAAGTCCGCATTTTAACTGCCCTTACTGTAAAGAACCCTTTACTTTCTTCCAACATTGAGGGATGACCACATGTCGTTTGTACTGCCCTTTTGATGAATAGTTCTTTTGAAAACTCCTTACATCGAGCCTGAATGTACTGTATTTGTATATAGTTACCGGTGCGCCGACGAGTGTTCTAAAACTTTTCTTAAACTTGCCTGGGAAAATCTGGGGCGATCACCAACAAGATCCAGGTACATGCTGGGTACCTGCTGCAACATTTTAGTGACATTTCTGCAGAGATAATGGCCCATTGGATTAATATAGCGGGGGTCACTGGCAGTCCCATTCAAACTGAATGGGACTGCCAGGGACCCCCGCTGTTAATCCGATGAGCCATTAGTCTGTCTGCAGAAATGTCACTGAAATGTTGCAGCATGTACCCAGCATGTACCTGGGTCTTGTTGGTGATCGCCCCAGATTTGTTTTAGAATACTCGTCGGTACTACAGTATCATATCCCCTCTTAGACGCCTTTTATTCTAATGCAAACACACCTAATTTATCTAGACTCTCCTCATAAGTTACATTTTCCATCCCCTTTATTAATTTGGTGGCTCTTTTCTGCACTTTTTCTAGTTCCATAATGTTTTTTTTATGGAGGGGTGCCCAAAACTGTACTTCTTTTCCATCCATTCCCTGGTTAATGCAAGATAAGATCTTATTTGCCTTTGCAGCTACTGCCTGACATTGGGTACTATTGTTAAGCCTGCTGTCTACAAGCACTCATCATTCTCCATCAAGGATTGACCTAATTTTGCCCCATTTCATTTGTAAGTCCCCTGTTTATTCTTGTTTCAAAAATACAGTACATAACCGTACATTTACCTGTATTAAGCCCATTCTGCCATTTACATGCCCAAGTTTACAGTTTATCCAAGTCCTTCTAGAGATAAATAACATCCTGCTCTGATTTGACTACCGTACACAATTTATTTGCTCTCCATGCCAAACAAGGTAATTAATAAGCTAGTTAAAAATCAGTGGTTCCAGTATAAAACCGTGAGGAACTCCACTCACAACTTAAGTCCAACCTCAAAAGGTTCCAATTATGACACATCTCTGTTGTCTAATCTTCAACCAGCTTTTAACCCAGGTGCAAATATTTTTTTACCGAGACCACTTTTCCTTAACTACTGTATATTAAGTACACTATCTTCTTTTCTATATCCAAAAATTGTTGACAAAAGGTGTTCAAGACAGTCACATTTTCCAGAAGTTAGAATAGCCTTGTATCAATTCACTGAGGAAGCCTATTTTGGGTGAAGCGTGTTGGGTGGACAAGCAGAGACCCAAAGCAGAAGATACACTCTGATATCCCAGGATTTCCTCAGTCGGCCAAAACTGGAAGGTGACGATGGCAACACACAGGGATACTATAAGTAGAGCAAAAATGCTAGTGGTGAATTGTAACCATGCTGTAAAATGGTTGCAGTCATCTCTCCTGCTGACAGTAAGGCCTGGTAAGTTATGGGCATGCCAGCAGTAATTATGGAAGTTTGCCCTCACACCCTGGTGAGGTGCCCTATGTATGGCTGGGAGTGGTCACAGGCTCTGACTCCCTGGTTGGTGATGTCAGAGTTGTGTCAGCCCCCAGAGGGTACATAAGGCACAGCACTGATCAAAAGTTAGTTCCGTCTAGTCTAGAAGTTATCAGAGGAAGATCAAAGTTAGTGTATCAAAAGGACTAATGAGACTGTGACCAGGGACCTGGCACAGGTGAAGTATCCCTGCGGGGATAGGGAATCCCTACATTAGGAGGACACACCTTTCAAGGGGAAGTACGGTGAACAATGGAGGGCTGAATACACCCCATTGTGGAGGGCAGCTGGCCCACCGTACAAATAAAGATGTCCTTGATTACCAACACTCTCGTGTGCAAGTGTGGAGTTATTGCACGGAGAGGGGCACCACAGAGGAGTTCCTCACCAGGACCATCCCCAAGTGACCGAAGGGACCCTGATGAGGTGGAGGCGCTGCACTGGATATAGGTAGGACTCAAGCACACTACCTCAGCTGCCTGTCTGGGTTGGCAAATCCCCACACACCATCATGCGGGAGACTCAGGAGTCCTGTTGCCAACAGGTGCACCACCAGACACTACACCGTAATGGGGACTGGTTAGACCACAGGGGCCAATATGAGATTGGGGGGGTTAGACCAGTTCAGAAAACCCGTTACATAAGATTTGTAGTGAAATATACTACACTACTGTATATATTATCCTCTTTGTTCTTCATTACCCTCTTCTCACTCTGATCCAAGAATTGGGGAAGTGAAAGAAGGCAGTTTTAACATCTAAAACATGTGAGTGGTTTAAACACCTTTTCTCAAATTTCTGGATATAGAAAACCATCTGCACTACACTTGTTCTGTTTTTCCTTCTATATATCCCATCTGACCACATGGAGCTTGCGCTGCTGTTTCATGTGATACTTAATTATCACTCTATGCCTGTGACCCCTCAGTTTAAATAAAGAAAGGTGAATTCTATAATTAATTCTTGGAAAGCTTCATGGATTCTTGATACACGTGCCGACTCAAACCTTTAACCCCATTTCACAACCAGCAGTGGAGCTGAAAAGTCAGATATTATTGCAAGCTGTAAGTATTTATTGCATTGGTGGGCAAAATGCAGTGAGCGGGGGCTTCACCTGTCTGTCCCCTAACCAGTGTCTGTCCAAGCAGCACACTCCCCCTCTTTAGCCAGTTCAGGGGGAGAAGGGATGCTTAATGACTATGGTCTGTAGCACATCTCCGGTGCTGCAAGTTCCGAGTGTAAGAAGAGGAGCGGTGCAGTATTCATTAGCATGCCGCCATTAAGCAGCTGGTTGCTAGAGGAGGGGAGAAGCTTCTATCCGTTACTGCAACATCCATGCAGAAAAAGGCAATGTGCGGCCCATTTACAGTAACGGTACAAGGGCGAATGTGTGGTCCTTGAATTGTCATGTTTCCTACCACTGGTTTATTGGAAAGCCCCAACCACAAAAGTCAAAGAAAGATGGCGGTCAGGTTCTTGGAACAAACCTCGATTCTTTATTGTATTACCATAAGTATTAGTTTTAATTTCAGCATTCAAATGTAGCGGTTTCTGTCATTTTTTTTTGCTTTGCCAATAACCTTATTGTTACATGTTTATGGTAATACACATAACTATTTTTTTTTACAAATAAAATCATGGTCAGAAGGATGATAAGGATTTATTTATATAATTTTGTAAAATGTATATACTGTAGTTTGACAATGGACATTTTATCAGTAAATATATTTTTTACAGCAATGGCTAATTTGAGTGAAAATAAAATAAAACTCAATGTAATCCATTATCAGGGTTAAAACCTATGCACAGCTTGCCAACATTTCCTGTAGCAGAAAGCCTTTAATTTTAATGAGTAGCAAAATCTAAAGGTTTTATACTAACAATGCTAACATTCTCTCAATTTTATAGCAATACTTGTACATTTCAATAACTATTTAATCTTTGTATTGTGTGATAGCTGATAGAAATTCCCCAAGGAACTGCTGCTTTTTGCTAGTGTCTTTCCTTCACCTCAATCCCACCTCTATTCTCCCTTCCGTTGGTAGTTGATGCCGGTTCAAACTGGCTGGCTCCAGACATAGCAGCATCCTCTCGGTGCTTTGCTTCTGCCTTCAAAGCTTTTGTTTCCAGTTGGAACACAAAAACATATCCTATGATGTAGCTTGTGAATATAACCTAAGAAATGACTGGATATTAAGGAGCATTGCTGAGATTTAGTGGAAGATATATATATTTTCAAACCTTATCCATATTCTGCTTCACTTGTTCTGATTGTTACAATACAAAAATATTTCTCCATTGTCTGAATTATTTTGTATTGCATTCCATGTTGTGAAAAGTAACAGATCCATTTGACCGTGGTGTAAACAAGTTACTTTTTTAACAGTGCTATGGAAACGTGCAGGATAGTAGTAGTATCAGAAAGGGCCACACAAATAGGAAAATTACAGTCATCTGCAATAATATCATCCATTATCATTTAAAAAATATATATGTATATTATCACGGTATAAACACAGCCATAAATGACACGGTATGTCAAATGTCTTTTGTGTTGTTAATGTCTTTAACACAAAGTCACTAGTTGCTGGGCCGTATGGCAGCAAAGAGGTTAAGTTTAGGTAGCTTCTGTACAGTGGGATTCTTTAGAGCTACTGTAATGTGCTACTTGCAGTATGCATGATCAGTTAACATGTGTACACAGAAAACAAAGTAAACCCTTCTGATGATATTTGCCCATGCAATATAATCATGTAATAGCTTTACTAATTAGATACATACGGTGTAAGAAAAGGTCTTTCCTCTGCTCATGCAATGTCGCCAAATTTTAGTACCTGCTAATAAAAGTGCTCCTAACCATTTAAATGCCGGAGAGGCCGTCACACCAGGGTGCCACAGCCTCTCCGGCAAACATCACGATCCTGTGATCGCTTCTCAGGATGCCGTGAACGGAAGGGGGGTAGTCTTCTCTGCCATTCCTTGTCCATTCAGATTGCTGATCACGCTCTCCCATAGCAAATAAGCAAAAAGCCATGACATGGCTACTACATAATGGGGCCCCTGTATTGATGTGGCAGCTACATTATGGGCCACCCGAAAGGTTGAGGCAGAAATTTGTTCTTGTGACCATAGAAAATAAATGTCTTCTTTCTTTTTACTAATGTCAAGTCAATTTGCTGCTGTTCTAAGCAATCTCATCCTTCATTCTGTTGGTGAATTCTGGGGGTATCGGTTGCAGAAAATGTGCCTCTCTGAGAGGTTAAAATGATGCCAGCCAGTCACACTCATTAAGACAGCACAGGTTGACATGGTAACATATTGAAGGTAAACAGGTAAAAACTCAGCATTATACACATACAAATTAATTGAACACATTTTCACGAACAGAACTGAGCTAAACCGTTCTTAACTGGGTGATATCAGGCTAATTGTCATTCACTGATACTACAGTAGTACAGGTTTACTGTCTTAGCTACTATGTAGATATTTCAGATATTGAGGGACTTTAAAATCTAGGCATGTGTATTTAAATCTAATTATTTCTTTTAATTTGTGTGATGAATTATTTCACAAAGCCTATCACAGAAGAGCTGTCACCATAATGGAAAGGAATCTACCGTACAAATTAACATAGTCTTAAGGCAGGTGTGCGCAATATGGGAGGCGCGCCCCTCTTGAGTTTTGCTGGGGGGGCATGACGGTTGCAGAGGCCACCCACTCTTCCCCAAGGCATATAAATTAAATGCCAGGGGACCGCGCGAGGCCTCTGTGACTCACTTACCTGTGTTCAGAGGCTTGGTGTGACGTGTAGCCATGGCAACGTGGCGTCAAATGACGCTGCTGGGTCATGTGATGTCACATCGCATGACCCCATGGCGTCATTTGACGCTGACAAAAAAGGTAAGGGGGGCGCGAGCACTGGGGGGAGCAGACAGGGGGGCGCAGCTCCAAAAGTTTGCACAGCCCTGGTATAAGGTCAAATACATTAAACAAGATCACCATTCAAAATTGGAAACAAAGATGAGATTTTGCCACTATGAAGCAGCAGTATAAAACATGTCCACTTTCCTGAAATCCTAAAGTTTATGCTCTTGTTCTTGGTTCTCTTATGCCCTCTTTTGGCTGTAGTTGAGCACACCATCCCTTTCCATTCACTTTCTCTTTTGAAGTTTATACAGATGTGGCAAGAGATAATGTTCCTGCTGCCGGGGGAATCCAGTGAACCTTACTGTGGCTACCCAATTAATCCTGACCAGGGCATCCCCCAGCAGCTGGAATGGAAATCTCTCTGTGGGGGGTGCATTTCAGAAGAACGGACCCCCATAGGCAGCTACAGCTTTTACTGTGCCCATAACTTCAGCATTTTGCTTTTATTCGCACAGCTTCTGGGCACAGTAAATAGGCTATTTCTGCAAATCACTCTCAAAACATATACTTTTAGATTTTTAGCTCCAAGCTCTGCCTTTTAACTAATACACATATCCCTGTTTTGTGCAGCACAAAACCCACACACACAAATTATGTTTATGTTTTTCCTATACAAGTCACAAAGGAATGAGAACACTTATCTGTACAAATCTGCTTAATCTTAGCATTGTTATTCAGCATTTTTATACATACTGTAGTTTAGTACATATGGGAATATTCATGTGATGGTGCCTCAATAAATAATAACCCTCACAGACTTGAACTTACATTTTGGAAATGGGACAGGTCACTTTATGTAAAAAAAAGTTACATGGAAATCTTAATTAGTCCACTGCCCCAATCAGTGTGCACGCGTGTTGGAGAGCCTGGCGGCACATGCACCCGTTTCTGCAGCGGTCAGTGGACTTCAGATTGCTCGCGACGGGGAGGCATGACTGGGGCGTGGCAGGGGTGCGGCCATGATGTCACCCTGCTGGTTCGCCCTCATTGGCTGAACCGCCGCCGTGACGTGGCCATCGCTCGGCCGCCGGGGCAAAAAAACCCCATTTGTTTTGAAAATGCGGTCGCGCCATCGCGCTTTGTGCATGCGCGCGCACTGTAGCTTGCCCCATAGAGGGCTGTCTCTTGTTCGCGCCACGCATTCCATCGCGTGCGGTTGCAATCACTGGGGACTTAATCTGTCTTGAACATTTTTCATGTATAAAATCACCTATTTTTATACTAGGCCACTAAAGGAAATTGAATCTTTTTTTATCAGCCTTGTTCTCTATTTTAGTAGAAATTTACTTCCTCCCCCCCCTACCCCCCCCCCCCCCCCCCCCTCGGGACCAGTACACTATCCAACTTCTAGAAGTGAATTATACTGTTACACTTTTTGACTTCACTGCCAGGCCTTGTATGGATACATTCTATATTATATTGAATGGTAATCACCTGCCAGACCTGCCCCACTCTTCTTCCAAAGTTTTAGCTTTGACAGCACCTCTAATTGTGTATCCCCGCACTCCTGCATACCACACTGATTAGTTATCTTTCCAAATTGTAACATGTTGTCTTCCAGCAACAGATCCAAAGGTTCCAACAGATACTGTAAGCGTCCTACAGATCAGTACTCCAGCATCCAGATGAGAGCCTTTCATTTGCCGTGTAATTGTTCAAGTACATTCCCAGCAAATGAAAGACTAATTGCAAAAGGTAATACACCAGATACAGTTGATAGCAGCTTTCACAATATCTTCAACCCTCAGAGAACGTGTACAGAGCTCCTCCATGTGGACAGACAAGTGCTACAATGAAAGTGAGCAACTGTTACCAACTCCTAAAGATGAAACATGGTTCAGGAATGAAATAGGTAAAGAAGTAATAGCTCCCTCAGAATAGGGCATTACTGGCCAATAAGCCCTGTTCTGAGTGGGTTATTGCTATAATAGACTAATTGTATGCTTTTTTTAAATTTTCATAGACACTTTTGTATAGCCATATTGATTGTTTTGCACAATATTTTCTATCAAACATTTACTGTACTGTGCCTATTAAAATTGTAAACACTCTACAGTCACCTACTCCATACACACACACACACACATATCATGCAGACACCCTTTTTTTCTTTATTAAAACTACTACCAATTTAAAAAAAATAGTCGTTTATGTTCCTTAGACCAACAATAAAATGATCCCACTGAATATGTAACTTTTTTAAACTGTAGTTCTTGAGTAGTTATTTACCCACTGTAGGCATGCTATTATGACCTCACTAATTGTTTTCAATGAATTACTGCATGGCTAGACCAGTGGTACGCAAACTAGGGGGCGCGCCCCCCAGGGGGGCGGGAGATTCTTCTGCAGGGAGGGGGGTGCGCGGGAGGTTGCAGAGGCCCCGCGCTCTTCCCCATGGCATTTCATCTAATGCCAGGGGATCGTGTGAGGCCCCTGCAACACTCCACTTGTTTCAGCCGGCGGTATGACGCGTCGCCATGGCAACACGGTGTCAAATGATGCTGCAGGGCCATGTGACGTCACATGCGACAAATGACGCCACAGGTCAAAGGCCGAAAGGAGATCAGGGTCCTGTTACCAAAATAACTGGCACTAAGTGTCCACAAACTTTTTTGCACTGTTAAACTGTTTAATGTACATTACCGAATAGTAAATACAATTTATTCAATGGAAAATATTTGAACAGGGGCTCACCTAACTCTCTGGATTTTAATTACAGTGCATCGGTGCTCAAATTGATCAGGTTTGTATGTGCTTTGATATCAGAATATCTTCTGTTCTGGTTCCATTGAAATAAAAGTAAAACATATAGAGATCTGTTTAGTACTTCATGTTTAGGATACTTGAATTAATTTGTCTAAAAGAGTTAAACAGCACAGTCAACAGAAAAAAAGAAAATTAGGCCTGTTGACTAGCAAATTTCAATCAGACAATATTTTGGTTACTTAGTGATTTATATCAAATGATCCATTGTTCTTTGGTGGTGTCTATTTTTGTTTCTTTCCTTTTCATTTATTTCATATAGCTCAAGATAGTATTAATGGCCAACTTCCTATTTGCCAGATACATTCCCTAATATAATTGTATCCTAACTCCCTGAGAAAAGTTTCAATATCACAATGAAAGTCAATGGATGATGAAGACACCTCTAATTTTCCTCCCAAATCCCCTGGTGTTAACCTGCATTTCAGTACCTACATCTTGGGTAAAATAAATGAGTAGTGGAAATTTTATTTTTAGTTATTTTAGTTTTTAATTTCTTTATCCAATTTGTCAGTGCAAAGCCTTTTATGTCTGCACAGGAAAATGGTTATTTCCTGTGGTAAAGAGATCAATGACGGCAGTTAAAACTTGAGGAGTAGAGCAAAGGAGCACTGCTGACAGTAATAATCCTGAAGAGACAAATATCACGGGCAAACTCCAAAAATAAAACTGAGGGTATTTATTGCATGAGCTCACAAGGACATGACCACAGCCAACGCACCAACGCGTTTCATCCCGTGGGACTTTATCAAGGTGTGAGCATCATTCTCCACCTCAGTCTACGGCAGTTAAAACTAAATGGTTTCTGTGGATCCTTCTGGTATTTGTTTGGATTTCTGTTTCTATATACAGTAATAATAGAGTTGAATATAAACATTTCCGTTGCTTAATTGAACATGGTCTATTATTTTAATTACCATTATGCTGCATTAAATGAAACTTAAGCGGTGGAATAAAATGCTTAGATTCTGTCAATTTACAGGTCTTTTACACCAGAATGATCAATTTGATGGATGCCCAAGGATTAAGGGCCATACTTACTAAGCAGCACTCTGCCATATAACACATTTTCCCACTAAAAGACACTTTAAAGCCTGTTCACTTGAATGGGCCATACAATGTCTTATGGTGCCAGAAGATGTTTTATTAATAGTGCTGCTTAGTAACTAGGCCTTAATCTGACCCTTGACACTACAGATGATTCAAAGTACTGTAGGTAGGAGGGAAATGTACATGGAGTGAGGACAAAAGTGCTGGGAACAACTCCCCAAAAAACAAGAGAGGACACAAAATGGGCAGATGCTTTGTAATAACTCTGTTACCATCCCCTTAATAGCAAGGTATGGATATTTGTTATATAAAATAAATAATGATCACTTGTGAGCAGATTCACATGTCTCAGACAGGTCTTCAACCTTGTTTTTCACCATTATCTCTTAGCATACAGTGCTTCCACTGCAGCAAGGGATTCTGGGAAGTGACATGCAAATAAGCACACAGTGTTGTAACATATAAACACACCTGCATAGTACAGTGGCGGCCGCCTTTATCCTCATGCGGCCGTATCGGCGCAACTCTGAAAACCGCGGGCAGATGCAGTATTTGATGCGGTATGTTCCGGTATTTTAAGCCGCGGCCGCCTTTATCCTAGTGCATTGTATTAGCGCTGTCTCGGCATGAATGCAGCATGAACGCTGTGAAGTGCGTGGCATTCAGAAAAAATACCCAAACAAAATCGGAGATGTTGGAGAATAAAAGGGGCCGTGACAGTACAGCTCAGCCCCATTATAGCACGACCCGCTACAACGCGAATCCGCCTATAACACGGTCTGAGCGTGGCTCCCGATTTAAAAACATCTCCAAGTTTGTTTTTTTAAACAAAATGGCCACCGCGCGAGGACTTACCCGGCATCTGCAGCTCTCTCCTCTCTCCCTGCTTCATCAGGCTGCGTCCACATGCGCGGCGAATATCTCCAAGGTTTTTTTTTTTATAACATTCAATACTTTATTGCTAACGGACACACACACCTCCCCCCTACACTAATATTTTTAGCATACGATGCAGGAATCAAATCCATTACCCTTCATACACTAGTAGCGATTCTTTATCTGCGACAGCATAGGATTGGTGTGATGTCATTGACTATATTATCAAACTTAACTTCTACTGCACAGTTTGATAATAGAATCAACATCACACTAATCCTATGGTGTAGCAGGTAAAGCATTGCTACTAGTGTATGAAAGGTCATGAGTTCGATTCCTGCAGGGTATGCTAAAATTATTAATGTAGGGGGGAGGTGTGTGTGTGTCCGTTAGCAATAAAGCATTGAATGTTATAAAAATAAAAAATAAAACCTTGGAGATGTGCGCTGTGCATGTGGACACAGCCTGATGAAGCAGGGAGAGAGCTGCAAATTGGAGAGAGCTGCAGATGCCAGGTAAATCTTCGTGCTGTGGCTATTTCGCGATCCCAGTTATAACGCGATCCCGGTTATAACGTGTCTCATTATGTGGACTCCGAGCACCGTGTTATAATGTGAATCAGCTGTATTTATGCAGTTGGCCCTCTACTTCTTTACTTCAGAAAATTCAAGTCAACGACAATAGAACATGCTAAACTGCATCGGGACTGCAAGGCTTATTGTGTTTAGTAAGGTAGGCGCTCTTACATTATAAAGATTACATTATTATTGTCCCACTTAGCAACATAGATGTCAGTTTATGCTAAATGTAATCAAATGTCAAGAACGTTTAATGCTTGTTTTGTCATTTGAGATACATTTAATGACATAGCAATGTCATGAAAAAACAAGTATCACAGCATAAAATACATGCTGCTTTCAATAAAAGTTAGGAAGGGACCATACCTATAATGTGGCAATTATTAACTTGCTGCTATTTGGGCTGAGATATAAAATAATTGGAATAAAAATTGAATCGTGGCCAATGTTAATGGTTCTCAAAAAATTTACTTTGTGTGTTTCCATTCAGAATATTTTGAGCAAACCTTTCCCTTCTCCATTTGCTCTTACGTTAGGATCTTATTAATGCTATCACTGTGCCCCTTACGGTGTGTTCTCACTTTGTCTCCTTACTGTGTGTCATCACCATTTATGAGCATGTTCTGGTCACATGCTGTAGGGCTTTGAAGTTTTACAGAAACCCAGCCAATCTTTACGTGGGCTCTTTACTGTATAATTGTAGATTTGTTTTGGTAATCTTACTCAATCCAGGTAAGCTTTAACGACTGCTTTATTACCCTAAAGACATACAGTGTCCATCGTAAAAGGTTCCCCCCTGAAGGCCCTTATGACATACGCTGTATGCCACCTGGTTTTGTGTGTTTTCTATGCGGCGTTCGCGAGGATCACCCCTTCTGTTTACATCATCGGAAGAAGCAAGTGATCGCCTGAGTGCTCAGGAGAATGATCACGTGATTGCTAGTGCCAGAGAGGCAGTGGCCACGGAACTGGCAGGACCCGCCTGTACTGAAGGAAATCAATTGCTTGTGAAAATCAGTTTTTTTTATTATCTATAGTAAAGTTCTGCACAGGTGGAGTTTATGTTTAGCAAGTCATAAGAATAATACAAATCTCTTTCTCTAAACAAGTATATCCTGGAATCAAAATCAACTACTGTAATAGGAGACATGTTAAAGAGTTTAAATGTGGCTGATTGTTTTTTTTTTTGTGTATTGTAGTCTAGATCACAATGTTTACAAACTAACTTTGAATATTATTTATTTAAAACATGGCTTTTCAATTAAACTATCTTGCACTATCTTTGTCTTCAAACAGGAAGGGTAAGTGCTACGTATCGAGCAAACACTCCCCTGCACAATGTCCATCTATCACCTTCTCTCTCTAACTTCAAAACTCATCTACAAACTCAGTTGTTCCACCAAGCGTTTAATTAGTCCTCGATGACCACGCCTCACTAACTACAGTATGCACTTAGCTGCAATATCCTCTACTAAGCTCCCTAACCAGTGCATAAAAAATCTACTCCTATTGGTTCCTGTTGTCTCCCCACATTCCAATCAGATTGCAAGCTTTTCGTGGCAGGAATTTGTTTCTTCCAGTGTGTCATTTGAAATGCACTTACCCTATCTGTATTATACTCCCTATTATGTAATGTTTATAAACAATTGTAAAGCACTGCGTACCAGGCGGTAGCCGCTATAAAAATATACGCCAATACAATATATTTTTGGGACGGTTTACAGAATGTTTCTCTTTTTGTGCGTTAAGTGGGGCTGTATAATTAAAAAAGGAACCAAGGTGAGGGCAGCAGGTTAAAGATGCAATTCCATGTAGCCGGCAGAAAACAATCTTACATAAATAATTTAGCGGTCTTATTGGTGTAACCATGCTGTAAAATGGATTACAGTCATCTCTCCTGCTGACAGTAAGGCCTGGTAAGTTATGGGCATGCCAGCAGTAATTATGGAAGTTTGCCCTCACACCCTGGTGAGGTACCCTATGTATGGATGGGAGTGGTCACATGCTCTGAATCCATAATTAGTGATGTCAGAGTTGTGCCTGCCCCCAGAGTATACATACGGCACAGCACTGCTCAAAAGTTAGGAGTAGTTCAGAGGTTATGAAAGGAGTTCAGTTGCTTGGTTGTAGTAATTGGAGTAAGGAGCAAGTCTGAGTACAGACTTGGGAGAATGCAGCTCATAAGACTGTGACCAGGGACCTGGCACAGGGAATATCTCTCTAAGGGGAGATAGGGAATCTACCCATTTGGGAAAAGACACCTTTCAGAGGGAAGTGCGGTGAACATGAGCGGCTGAGTACCACCGCTGTGAGGGGCAGCTGGCCCACCGCCTTGCAATAAAGATGATCTTGTTCAATCATACCCTCGTGTGTAAGTGTGGAGTGATTAAACCGAGGAGTGCACCACAGAGGAGTTCCTCACCAGGACCATCCACAAGCGGACGCTGGGATCCTGATGAGGTGGAGGCGCTACACTGGATATAGGTAGGACTCATGCACACTACCTCAGCTTCCTGTCTGGGTTGGCAATCCCCACACAACATCATGTGGGAGACTCAGGAGTCCTGTTGCCAACAGGTGCACCACCAGACACTACACTGTAATGGGGGCTGGTTAGACCACAGGGGCCAATGTGAGATTGGGTGGGTCAGGCCAGGCCAGAAAATCCGTTACATTGGTTACTAAACAAATGTAACCATAACAAACTGCTGACTGCTTTAAATGTTTGGGAAATGAATAACAAGTTTTAATTTCTATGGGGACTCTGAATTGAGAAGCATTTGTTTCTTTACCTTTCCCACGCTGTCCTTATCAATGAGCCAATAAAAATAAAGGGAGAGGGAAAAGAGGGTAAGCACTTGCTGAACACCCAGTGATAGCAAGACAAAAAGGAGCAACCAGGGGACACTCCCAACCCTTCCCAAGTCTCAATTCACCATGTTTTACATGAAACCTTTAAAAAATATGCTTAAATATATGTCAGATTTGGGTTAAAAAACACTTTGATGTAACCCCATAAACATGTCACCAGCATTGATACACTTTGGTCCTTGCAGGGCTTGCCACTTTAAATAAGTGGGAAAAGACTGCAGGAATGCATCAGAGAAATGCACATGCATTCCATGTCTTTGATTGGCTGGCTCACCAGCAGACATTTGAGATTTTTCTGTGGGGTCCTATTTTAGATTTAGCGTAAGGTGTAATGCCAACTTGAAAGGCCAAAACCATATCCCATACACTGGAAAACAACTTATTAAAATTCAATACTAAATAAAATAGGAAGAGGGGTATGCCGTATTTAGCACTGTCTGAAGTTACAGTATGTAGATATCCCCTCAAACCAACCTCTAAATAACATAGAGAGATCACTGTTCTCAAAAAGGAGCACACCTGAGGTACCTGGGATATATACTAATGAGACAAGAAAAGTATATTTAAATGAGTTACAACCCCACACCACCTAAAATATTCAGATAAGACTAATACTAACAACTCGAAGTGCCTTTGTATTGAAGGGGGTACTGTTGTCAGGCCCAACAGGATCAGAACCCCCTAACCTCTGCTATTCAGGGCAGCAGGTCTTGTATTGAACTATACCAGAAATATTTTTAGGAGTGCTCCCTTTTGAGCACAAAGGTCTCTCCCAATGTTATGTAGAGGGTGGTTTGAAGGGATATATAGATATAGATATAGATATAGATGTGCGGTTGGTCACTTTTTTATAGACACGGATTAATTATGAAATTTGTAATACAGAATACGGATTTTTGTCAAGTTTCAATTTGAGATTTATGACCATGTCAAACCGTGCGGTTTCCAAGGTCAAACTCGGAGCTACTATCCCCCTATATGTGCTGATGTCACATTTGAACCAAATGGTGATTTTTTTTTTTGAAAATCTGCGCAACCAATTGTAAATATTACGTTAATAGTTATTCATTAATAAACTAATTAGCATATAGTGAAATGTGATAATAACTGATAAATATATCTTTCAACCATGAAATAGAGTGTTCAATACACTACAGTGAAGTGAAAAAACAATACAAAGATAAACAAGTGACCTTGTGTTAATAGTCAGAGAGTCTGCTGCTATTCAATCAAGATGGCTCAGCATCAGGTAGAACTAGTAAAGAGAAAAAAACCAAACAGCGCACAAGTCTCAGAGTGTAGTATATTCATATATATTAAGCAAATGTGAAGAATGTTGAGTATCGCACGTACATCAGATTAGATCATAACACGCATTACATGTATAGGCACATGTTACCACAATGGGGCTCTGCTGGTATCCTCATCCGACAAACATCACAGCGGTCCACTTCCAGGAAAAGGTGTACAAAGTGTCACTCTCGGTAACCGGGTACTGCTGTGTCCTGGTGGTCGTGGTCTGTGGTTCCAGATATCTCCGTTTTGGATTGGTGCTAGTGGTAAACTAATAGCTGGGGAGGCTCCTGCACTATACCAGAAGGAACACAACTGTGTCTCAAAGCAGCAGCCGCTGACGTCACCAGACTCTTGTCACCAGTAATCGACTGTCTGGTTATAGTCAGAAGCAAAGCTCGCAAACACAGGGAGTCAAACTTGTGCAAAAAGGAGTCTATATAACCAGTAATGGCTTACGAATATCATACGCGTGTCGTAGTTTGAAACTACTTCATCAGGGATGATCTCACCCACTGCACTCAAACAATTTATAAACCCCACGGATGTCTGCAATTGGCTAAACTGGGGGGTATATCCAGCCAATCACAGTTCAAACCACAGAGGTTTTAAAAACTAATTACAATTGCAATCTACTATACATCAATATTAAAATTCAATTTATTAAAAGAGCAAAAACATATGTCATATTAAAACTATGGTTAAGACAAAAATATATAAATATATACATATCGAAGTTGTCTGCTCAAAACACTGAAATGAAAAAAAAGTCATTAGTGTTGGTGTATTTATTTAGTTTTTTATAAAATATTTTACCAGGAAGTAATACATTGAGAGTTACCTCTCGTTTTCAAGTATGTCCTGGGCATAGAGTTATGATGACAAATACTGTAATACATGGTTACAAATACAGTTACATAAGTGAACAGGGTTATACAGTACATTATATACAAGACATTGCATGCACAGTTAGAGACAATATATATTATAGGCGTATGTATCAGTTACAGACCAGATTAAAATGTGAGACCGCTTTAGTTTTTAAATAACTTAAACTGGTGGAGGATGCGAGAGTCTCCGGTAGATTGTTTCAGTTTTGGAGTGCACGGTAAGAGAAGGAGGAGTGGCCAGATAATTTGCTGAACCCTGGGGCCATGAACAGTCTTTTGGAGCCAGATCTCAGATGATAAGTGCTGCATGTGGTAGGAGCTTGTTCAGATAGATAGTGTAGGTGGTATGTATAGTCCAGAAAAACTACAGGACAGCGACTGCTCTGTCACATAGTCAGTTAAAATAACTGGGATCATGAAGGTAAAAGAACCACAAATATTAATTAATGTACAGAAATACTTAAAGGATGATAATTTTATGGCTATTTATTGCACATATAATGTAGCAAAACTAATAATAACATACCAAAAAGGACATCCTCCAATAATTTGTGACTTGTCAAATATAGAAATATTATAAAAATGATTAAAACATATATATATATTGTATGTATATATATATATATACACAAAATATAAAAATGTATAAATATATATGTGTAAAAATACACCAATTAAATATTAAATTACATTATTAAAATGATAAAAACTATACCTCATAATCTATATATCATTAATAAAAGTAAAAACTAGATGCAAAAATGTATTAATAAAGAGACCATACGTCTAATTCATCATTAAGATATTGGGGGGCTAGAGTGTGCATATTAAAAATCCAAAAGCTCTCTTGTCTAGATAAGGCTTTAATTCTATCTCCTCCTCTTCGGTTGGGGGCTACAATTTGGATACCTTTGTAATTTAACTTAGTTGGGTCACTATTATGGTGACTTTTAAAATGGCGGGACATGCTATGTTTTTCATAATCTACTCTAATATTTCTTGCGTGCTTCAAGATTTTAATTGTAATTTGCCATTTAGTCCGACCGATGTATTGCTTGCCACAAGGGCATTCTAAAAGATACACTACAAATGTAGTTTTGCAAGAGATACAGTCATCTATATTGAACACTTCCTCTGTTACATAAGAACTGAAGTTTTTTCTTTCTGTACTCAGTAATGTGCATGCTTTGCATTTCCCACAACAGAAATTTCCTGCTGGTTTTTGTGCCAACCACATATTTCCTGATGTGTGGTCCTTACTGACTCCAATATCGCTCGGAGCCAAACAATTTTTCAGATTGTTGGCTTTTCGGAATATGAATCTAGGTCTTGTTTCTAGATGTGGACCAAGAATTGGATCGTTAGATAATATTCTCCAGTTTTTATTATGTTTTGACTTACTGTACATGACTTACTGCATTGTACAGTAGTTAGTTACAAACGGAACTGAAATAATTTGATCATTTAGGTCAGTGGATAGTTTATTCTTCTGTATTAATTTATCCTTATTTCCACTTAATAGAGAATCCCTATCCATATCAATGACACGTGTCAAAGCTTTAAAAAGACTGTCACCACTATAGCCTCTCTGAATAAACTTTTCAAACAACAACTCGGATTGCATTTCAAAATCTTTTAGTTCACTACAATTCTGTTTTGGACGCATAAACTGTCCAGTAGGTACTGTATGTTTTCTATCCAAGATCTTTTATGGTTACTACTTGCCAGTAAAAGGCTATTGGTGTCTACTTTTTTTTTAGAACTCAAATTTTATTGAAGTTTTTGTGTCAGATAGCAATATAGCTTTACATATTCATTTACATCACCGCAATTGTACAAACCAAAAACATACTTGTAAATAAGAAAGAAAAAAAAAGTGAACCTAAATCAGGAAGGGTGGGAAGGGGACAGACGGACGTCCCATTGTCTGCCTCTCCGTTGTCTGAATCCACCTTCAATTTTTCCAAAGATTTTGAGCACGTCTCCCACATGGCCCAGCTCACTGCCGTCTAACGTGCTGCCTTAGGCTTCTATAGGTTATTCCCTGTCTTTTTTTTAAAGTTAGTTAGTTAATGTTAAGTCAGCGGAGAACGCATTTCCAAATCTATCACAACAAAATTGTGGTGCCATCTACCCCTGGGATGTCTGTTTGTGCTAGCCACAAATTCCAGACTTTTAGAAATTTAGCGCCAGTATCATTAACCAAGCTTGTTAATTTTTCCATCTGGCATACAAACCAAATTCTATTCCTAGTTGCAGGAATAGTTGGAATTTCCGCCTGTTTCCATCATGCTGTGATCGCGCACCTCGTCGCTGTTGCGAAATGTGCTATTAGTTTATTTTGCGATCTAGTAAGTCCCTCTACCGGTCTATTTAAAAGGAACAGCCAGGGGTCTAGTGGGATTGTGAGGCCTAAAAGCCTCTGTAACCAATCTTTAGTTTGCTCCCAGATGAGAGACAGCGAGGGCAGGACCACAGCATATGTAAGAGATCTGCCTCACCTCCACATTGCTTTGGGCACAATGGGGAGTATCCTGGAACGAATTTAGTTTCTGCTGGGTGAGGTACCACCTAATTAATACTTTATACGCGTTCTCCCTTAACGTTGTACATATTGAGCTTTTAGCCGCAGCTACAATTATTTTGTTCCATTCCTCCTCCTCTAGTGTTTCCACTACGTCCTGTTCCCACTGTGTCTTATAGCTCAATTTCTTTGGGTGTGCTACTCCCGAACAGACTACCTCTCCTTATAGTCGAGAAATTAGTCCCCTAGTTTCTGTTTTTAATATACAGAGTTTCTCAAAATTTGTCAATTCGGGTCGGAGCGAATATTTGTTGTAAACTGCTCTGATCTGGAGGAATCTAAAGAATTCTGTATGTGGAATGTTGTTTCTCCCCTCCAGATCTTTAAGTCTGAAAACACATATCTGTTTCCAAATTAGAAAATCTCTGCTGTTTAAACCTGGAGCGAAGTCTGGATTACCGTATATTGGGGCCATAGGTCTACCTTTTTAAAGAAGGTTTTAGTTATAACTTTCCTTCCTATTTGTGCCTCCCATTGTAAATCCAAAAAGTTTATCATTGTCTCATCACTTTCTGATGTAAAGGTTAGATTATATTCATTTTGTTTTAGATAGATACTAAATTCATCAAACTTATTATAAAATAATGGATCTCCTAGAATCCTATGTGCCTCCATTTCGTAAGCATCTCTATTTAAGAGAACAACTCCCCTACCCTTATCCGCTTGTCTAATTATTACATGTTTATAATCTTGTAAATCCTTAAGGGCTTGATTTTCCTCCTTATTTAAACTGTTTTTTTAGGACAGATGATTTATGATTTTTCACCATTTCAGTAAAATCAATGTTTACTACATTAAAAAAAAAAGGATCAATAAAATTCCCTTTAAATTGGGATGGATAAAATTTCGACTGCGGTCTAAAATTGGTATGTTGGCAAGGCACAGGATCAATTTGCGTCGCCAATTCATCATTTGTTCCTGTAAACTTTTCTGTTATTTGTCAAGTCTCATTTCTTAGAAAATGTCTCTTCAAAGTAAGATTTCTAGGAAATTTGTGTAGATCAGATTGGAACCCATTAGGGCCACAGGTTTTTGCAAATGAGAGACCTCTTTTAATACATCTTTTTGATTATCATTGAGTATTATTGAGGATAGATTAAAAATAAATTTTTCTGACATTGTCAACCCTCCCACCTTTGTTCTCTGCTCTTTGGCATTGGTCCTGCCCCTCTTGTCCCTCTTCTGGTGTGTGGCTTCTTTTCTGACCTTTTGGTGTTTCCTTGTAAATTTTCTCTACATCCGATCCACTTTCCCTGAGTCTTTTGTAACTACTGTACATATCTCGACCTCTAAAAAAAAGGGTTCGTTCAGGAGATTGCTGGTCAGAAGCATGTCTCTGGGGAAAATTAGATTTACCAGACCCGTTCCCTTTCCTCATTTTTCTTTGAATATGGCGGACCATTTTTGTTTTTATCATATGTTGTTTGCTGATACGTATTCTTTTTTAAATAACCATGGTAACTATGTCGCTCACCACTCACAGCACCCCCATCAGGACCCTGGCCTATGGATATGTGATGGGAGTTGTCCCCGCATATCTCCTTGGTGGGTGGTGAGAGTAACCAGCGACACCTGTTTTTTTCTTTTTTAACCAAATGACATAAATAATAGTAAAACATGATTTCAGGTATACATGCACATAAAAATATAATATTAATTTATAAAAAAAAATGGTAAATAGAACAAATCAAATGCATTTAATAGTATTGAATGTAACCCAAGGAGGTCAGTTTGGGACACATTTATTAGATTCTTCTTAAAGGTTTCTGATATTGTAGAAAGGTGAACTTTTGCACAGTTGGACAGACACATCCTGGCACATAATGATAGTGATTTTGCAATTCTGTGCTATCATTCTGCCAAACTGGCAATGTACCTAAACTTCAGAAGTGTTTACAAACATTCATATGTAATGCCTCACATGCAGGGCCCTCATTACATTTTTGTGTCTGTGCATGCTTGCCCATATTTGTATGTAAATATATATGTAATTATGAAAATCTCTGTCCCCCAATGTACCGCACTGCGGAATATGGTGGCGCTTTACATACGACCATAATAATAATATGTACTCAATTGAAAGCTTTAACATGATAAGCGTACAGGAATTACTGCATTCACTTTTATATTAGTGATTATCTTTCATACACAAATTCATTTGCAAGTTTTTATTTTATCAAGGCAAAAATACTCTTATTAAATAAAAGCATTAGTCCTAAATACATGTAACTTGTTGATAAGTATGAATCAATGTACTAAGCTTATTTTTAGATTTAACTTAAATCAGAGATCTCTCAGAGCAAAAATTCAGGTTACGGTGGAAGGAAATGGGATTGAACTGCTTTTTTTATTTATTTCTGTTATAAAAGTGTCTACCCTTTAGAGCTTACAATCTAAATGTATTGCCCAGGGCACAAGAAGATAAAGGGATTTTTCCAACATCACAGCTGACACTGAGACACTCCCTCAGCCCACTTGTTTTCTATCCTCTTGCTCTTCTATCAGTGGTTATAATCGCCAGAGTTTGATTCTTCTCTACAGTAGTTATGTACCGAGTATCAGTAAATTACCCGGTACCTGGCGCTTTTTCAGTTACCGGACATTACATGACCCTGAAGCAGGGGGCTGGGCTTGGCACCGGGTCGGAACTGGCACCAGGTAATTTCAGGGCAGCTGAAAATAGTTCAACACATGCTTGCAGCTGGTGATGGAAGGTGAGGAAGACCGGTGAGGAATACCGCAGCGACATCTGGGAGCAGCAGCAGACAAAGTCCTTGTTCAGCCGGCAGGAGCAGCAGGAACAGAGCAAACAGCTGATGCCTGTGTGAGCCGGGGAACCATGTGACCGGAGCAAGAGTGTCCTATTGGACAGCCGGCTCCTCCCCTGAACAAGGACTTAGGCTGCTGCCACTGCAACCAGGACCTTTGTTGCTGCTCCCAGATGTCGCTGTGGTCCTCCTCACCCTCTGAAGTGGTCTTCCTCATCCTGCAGGTAAGTGCCATCTGGGTAAAATGATTAATTTTGCCCGGGTACCCGTTACCTGGTTTTAGAAAAATATAGGACCCGGTACAACACTACCCTACAGGTGTGAATGACCATAGGCAATATATACTATGCAGTCCTGCCAAAAGGCAAATTCTGGTGCTGGAAGACACTTAATCGTTTGTTCAAGTAAATGGACTAATGCAGGCCTGCACAACTTGTAAAGTGAGACCGGACGAACTGCTCTAAGGAAAACAGATTCAGGCCGCACGGGTAAAACAGCATTTATTATTCAACATTATACATTTCTATACCATGTTTACTTGAAACAAAATTACATTTAAAATTTCTCTCATTAAATTAACTAATTTCCTAATCATCTCACACACTTAGGCCGTGCTGAGGGTGCCTGCGTCGCGACATGCACGAGCACTTTTGGGACCTGATTTCCAGGGGTAGTTCCTAAAGTGCCCGCTGTGCTGTAGCGTGTTGACGCGGCGATATTTTGCCAAGACAAGTGAATTTGTCTTTCAGGTTGCAGTCGAGTGACGTTAGCATCACGTGAGCTGGTTCAGGCAATGAGGGCGAACCAGCTCCGCGACGCGTTTGCCACGTCCCCCGCCATGCCCCCGATCACCTCCCTAATCTCCTGCAGCCCAGTGCACACATCACTGGGGCTGCAGGAGTGCGTGCAGTGGCGCACACAGTAGTGCACACCCGCGTTGGCACCCTGGGCGCGGCCTTAATGAGAGGTATAACACCTCTTTTCAGCAACAAGCTTGTTGTACTCCGGGGTCATCATCATCAGTCTCCCTCATCATCATATCATCTCCTGCCCCAAGATCTCCCCCCCCCCTCCATATGCCTACCTGATTAGGAGTCACTCGGAGACAGCCGGGGGGAGATGCTGGTATGTTGCGGTGGCGGGCAGCAGGCTGTTACGCTGTGCTCACCACGGACAAGGAGGGACCCCGAAACTGAGGTGAGATGGGTAACAAACTGCCCCCACAGCTATGGGGACACGCCTGGAAAGTGGAAAATAGGCGTCTGGAACCATCTGGGAGTATAAGATAAAGTAAGATACTCGCCAGACGAGAAGGGAGATTCCAGAAGATGAAGATTGGAAGGGAGAAACTTACCACAGCTGCGCTGGATACGTGTGCGCCACACAGGAGAGGCGTGCGCGGCCTCAGCTGGGGGTGGGAACTCCCCCTAAGGGAGGACGTAAACGTCCTCGGCCGTGCGCGAGTTCAGTAGCCGCCGCGGGGAGTGGGGGGGAAGATGGGAGAGCCGGAGCGCAGGTAAGTGAGGTCGCGGGAGGAACCCCCTTAGGGAGAGGTGTTTCCCCGGACCTCACAGTACCCCGCCCCCTCCTTAGGGAGCGGCCTCAGGACGACTCCAATATTGCTTTTGGGGAAATTTAGAGTGGAAGAGTCTCAGGTGTCTGGGAGCATGTATTTGATGGTAGGGTACCCAATATCTTTCTTCTGGGCCAAAACCCTTCCAATGCACCAGGTACTGCACTGAACCCCTCGTCCTCCTGGAATCCAGAATAGACTGAATCTCAAACTCTTCCTGCCCCTGAACTATAGTGTAGTATATTTAAAAATATTATTTATAAATAATATTTTTAAATATACTACACTATGGTTTTTTTGCGCTGTCTTTTCTTTGTTACACCCCCACTTTATAAATAATATTTTTAAATATACTACACTATGGTTTTTTTGCGCTGTCTTTTCTTTGTTTCCATGTAGCCTGGTGTTTGAGCCATTCCAACTGACCAGCAGCACAAAACCTTACCTTATCAGGTTGTATCATTTAACCTCTAATTAAGTCACTATCTTTCATCACAGATCACTTATGAGCGCAAGTTTTTTGTTTTCACTTTATGCCCCTGAACTATGACTGGTTTATGGTCAATCGGTGTCCTATGGAACCGCGGACTCTGGGACACAGGTTTCAGCAGTGACACATGGAACACAGAGGGTATCCTCATGGATGGAGGAAGTTCCAGACGATATGCCACAGGATTGATCCGTTCTATTACTGGGAATGGACCCAAGAACCTGGGAGCCAGCTTGTGGCTTGGAGTCTTCAGTCTAATGTTCTTGGAGGAGAGCCAGACCTTATCCCCTGGTTTGAAGACTGGTGCCTGACGACGGTGACGATCTGCCTGTGTCTTTTGTCTTTGGGTTGCGTTTCTCAAAGCCTCTTGGATCCTTTTCCAGGATTCCTGAAGATCCTTTCTTTGGTCATCGGTCGCTGGAACCACGGAAGGAACTGAGGTGATGGGCAGCTAACCCGGATGAAAACCATAATTAATGAAAAAAGGGGATTTCAACGTGGAGCTATTCTTTAAAGAGTTATGGGAGAACTAAGTAAATCTACCCAGTTGTCTTGGCTGTCTGCGATGAAGCATCGGAGGTATTGCTCCAGAGTCTGGTTCGTTCTCTCGGTTTGCCCATTAGTTTGGGGATGATACCCGGACGAAAAATGGAGGGTGATATCCATCCTGCGAGCGAAGGCTCGCCAAAATTTTGAGACAAATTGTGTACCTTGATCAGATACGATGGAAAGAGGAACTCCGTGAATGCGGAATATCTCTTTAACAAAAATGTCTGCCAGGGTAGGGGAATTGGGTAGGCCTTTGAGAGGAATGAAATGGGCCTGCTTGGAAAAACGATCCACGACAACCAAAATGGTGTTCATCCCTTTAGAGGTTGGAAGTTCCACCACAAAGTCCATGGACAGATGACTCCAGGGGCGTTCTGGTATAGGGAGGGGTTGTAGAAGGGCGTACGGCTTTTTACGAGCGGTCTTAACCTGGGCGCAGATTGGACAAGTTTTTACGTATTCTGAAATGTCCTGCAACATGGTTGGCCACCAAAAGGTACGACCAATGAGGTCAGAAGTCCTGCTAATGCCTGGATGACCGGCTGACCTAGAAGAATGACCTCACTCAAGAATCTTCTTAAGGAAGCGTGGAGCTGCATACAGATGGCCAACTGGCACCTTAAGGCCCCTCGGGAAATTAGACTGTGCTGCCATAACCTGATCCAGGATATCAAAAGAATTGGCCAAAACAATATATTTAGAGGATAAGATTGTTTCGGAGATAACCTCGGAATTGTCCTCAAACAGGAATTGACATGAAAGTGCGTCTGCCTTTTGATTCTTTGAACCAGGAATGTAAGATATGAGATAATTAAACCTCGGAAAAAAAAGAGACCATCGAGCCTGACGCGCCCCAAGGCGACGTGCACTCTCAATGTAAAGTAAGTTTTTATGATCAGTAAAGATCGAAATGGGGTCTCCGTTCCCTCCAGAAGATGTCTCCATTCCTGAAGGGCGAGTTTAATAGCCAAGAGCTCTCTGTTTCCGACGTCATAGTTCTGTTCTGCCGAAGAATTTTTTTTTGAAAAGAACCCACAGGGATGAAGTTTGGCCTGTGGGGACTGTCTCTGAGAGAGAATGGCGCCAGCTCCGACATCGGATGCGTCTACCTCTACGGTAAAGGGGAGCCCGGGATCAGGGTGATGCAAAATAGGAGCAGAAGCAAAAGATTTTTTGAGGGAGTCGAAAGCTTGGAGAGCTACAGGAGACCAGACTGCTGTGTTAGCTCCCTTTTTGGTGAGGGCAGTAATGGGGGCCACGGTAGAAGAACAATTCTTGATGAATTTACGATAGTAATTCGCAAATCCCAAGAATCGCTGTATGGCTTTCAGGGAAGTGGGTTGTGGCCATTCTAAGACAGCCTTGAGTTTGACTGGGTCCATAGAGAAGCCAGTGCTAGAAATAATATATCCAAGAAAGGGAATGGAAGAAAGATGAAAAGAACATTTCTCTAGTTTAGCATAGAGGTTGTTCTCCCGAAGGCGGGACAGGACTAATTTGGTGTGTTGAATGTGGTCAGAGAGGGATTTGGAAAAAATAAAGATATCATCAAGGTATACGATAACGAAGCTGTCGAGGAGATCATGGAAGATCTCGTTGACAAACTCCTGTAAGACCGCTGGGCATTACACAGGCCAAAAGGCATGACTAGATATTCATAATGCCCATCCCGGGTGTTAAAGGTGGTCTTCCATTCGTCACCCTGACGGATGCGGACAAGGTTGTAGGCTCCGCGGAGATCAAGTTTGGAAAAAATTGTTGCCCCCTGTAGGCGATCGAAGAGTTCGGAAATAAGTGGCAGGGGGTAACGGTTCTTGATCGTAATTTTGTTAAGACCTCTGTAGTCAATACAGGGGCGCAAGGAACCATCCTTTTTCTAAACAAAAAAAAATCCAGCTCCAACTGGAGATGAAGAATTGCGGATAAAACCTTTCCTCAAGTTATCCTGAATATACTCGGTCATGGCCTTGGTCTCGGGTATGGATAGGGGGTAAGAACGGCTCTTGGGTAAGGTAGCACCGGGAAGGAGCTCAATGGGACAGTCAAAGTCTCTATGGGGAGGTAACACTTCAGAACGTACCTTATCAAAAACGTCCGCCAGGTCCCAGTAGACCGTTGGAAGGGAAGTTTTATACTCTGCGGGTAATTCCACTCTGGCTAACGTCCGTTTGGGGGGAAGACAGGTCTTAAGGCACTGGGGGCTCCATCGTATGGGCTCCTTACCAACCCAATCTAATTGTGGGTTATGAAGTTGCAACCAGGGGAGTCCCAGAATTACATCTACCGATGGAGTGTGGATCACGTCCAAGATAATCTTCTCTTGGTGACCGTCCTCCGTGGAGAGGGATAGAGAACAAGTCTCCAGAGAAATAAAGGCTGGTTGGAGTGGACGCCCGTCTATGGCCTCCAGACCAACTGGAACAGCCTTAGATCGAAAGGGAATCCCATTCCTATAAGCAAAACTCTGATCAATAAAGTTCCCCTGAGACCCAGAATCTATAAATGCAGAGGCGGGCATCAAGGAGTTATTCCAGGCCAGAGAAATAGGCAGCATTATACGATTGGGAAGTACTTTAGACGAAGAAAGAGGAGAAGAGATTATGCCCAATGAGACCCTCTCATACCTTATTGGGTCCTAGCGTTTCCCGGTCGCAGAGGACAGCTTACCAGCAGATGACCGGGATGACTGCAGTAATGGCACAGCCCACCATCTCGTCGGCGCTGTCTCTCAGACGCGGATAGACGATGACCTCCGATTTGGATCGGTTCAGGCTCATCTATTGGTTGGGGGACGTGATGGACGAGACTGTGGCTGGAAGATCGGGAGGAGTTGGTACGAGGAAGAGCGTGTTCAAGTCTCCTCTCTCGTAGCAACTGGTCCACGCGGATGCAGACCGCAATGAGATCCTCCAATCTGGTGGGTCTCTCCATAGTGGCCAGCTGGTCCTTGATGTCATCCGACAGACCCTGCCAAAAGGCTGCTGACAGTGAGCCATCATTCCAGGAGGTCTCCGCCGCGATGGTCCGGAAGTCCAAAGCATACTCGGCGACAGGACGAGTACCCTGGGAAATATGGAAGAGAGAAGAATCTGCCGTAATTTGACGACCAGGCGTATCGAATACTTGCCTGAATTCTCGAAGAAAGCGAGAATAGTCATGCGTCATGGCAGGATCCTGCTCCCAGATGGGGGATGCCCAGGCTAGGGCCTTTCCATTCAAGAGAGACATAATATAGGCCACCTTTGAACGAGCAGTGGGGAAGCGCAAGGGAGATAGTTCAAATTGCATCTCGCACTAATTTGAAACCCTCTGCACTCGTGGGGATCCCCTGCATAGCAGTTGGGAGCCAGGAGACGAGGAAACGCCGCAGCTGCCATGGCAGAGGAGCCTGGGGAAGGCTACAACGAGGAGAGTCTAGAGAGCTCCTGCGTCATGGACGCAAGCGGCGCCTCTAGCTGGAGAAGTCGCTGTATAGGGCTTGGTTGCTCAACCTCTTCGGGGTCCATGTCTGTTGGGCTGAGCATAATGTTACGCTGTGCTCACCACGGACAAGGAGGGACCCGAAACTGAGGTGAGATGGGTAACAAACTGCACCCACAGCTACGGGGACACGCCTGGAAAGTGGAAAATAGGCGTCTGGAACCATCTGGGAGTATAAGATAAAGTAAGATACTCGCCAGACGAGAAGGGAGATTCCAGAAGATAGGTGGTACCGAGAGACCGGGGTCCAGAGCCGGGAGGTAGGTCGGAATCCGCAAACCGAGGTAAAGGGGTTGGGGTGTCCAGAAGGTCAGGATACAGACCAGCGGTGTCCAGGAGGTCAGGATACAGACCAGGGGTAGAAGACCAGAGCGGATCCACAGCCAAGCCGGTTCGGTACGCAAGGGATCACTAAGGAGACAAAAAGAGACAGGAACTGAGGCAGGCACGACCGTGGTAAACACAGGTCATACAAAGCTATGCTCAGCCAAAGAATGAATGGCTGAGCAAGGTATAAGTAGGAGGAAGGACCAATAGGGAGAGGGGGAGTAACGAGGGAGCGGCCCCAGGGAAGATGGAGATTGGAAGGGAGAAACTTACCACAGCTGCGCTGGATATGCAGCTTGTGAGCGGTGCACACGCATCAGGCGTGTGCGCCGCGCAGTAGAGGCGCGCGCGGCGTCAGCTGGGGGCGGGAACTCCCCCTGAGGGAGGACGCAAACGTCCTCGGCCTTGCGCGCGCATGCGCGAGTTCAGTAGCCGCCGCGGGGAGCGGAGGGGAAGGAAGATCCCGCCCGCGGCGGCGAAGGGGGAGAGCCGGAGCGCAGGTAAGTGAGGTCGGGGGAGGAACCCCCTTAGGGAGAGGTGTTCCCCCTGACCTCACACAGGCAGAAGAGTCAGAGCAGAGCAGACAGGACCGCATGAGGTAAGCGCACGTGCGCCCACACTACTAGAGTGCGCTCTAACTCAGGGGAGAGCGGGCTGAGAGTTGGCTCTGGGGGGGGGGGGGAGGGGGAGAGCGAACAAAGGCGTCACACAGTGAGTGCGGGTGGGCCGCATGCGGTCCGCGGGCCGTATGTTGTGCAGGCCAGGACTAATGTATCTTCCAGCACTGGAAGGTGTCTTCTAGCAGAAGATTTATCAATATTGCCCAATATGTCTTTACCTCCAAATGCGTACACAATTCAGGAAACTAACTTGTATGCAAAACCATTGGTTTAAATGCTATTTTAATTACATGCTTTTCAATTTTCTTCATTAATACGCCACACACTATTTATTCTTAGCTACTTGTGTTTCTTTCTGACTACAACATGTTTATGAGCTTGTCTTCTTTCTCATTAGGGATCTAACTGACTCGTACACTATTATATTCTGTGGATGTCATTGTTGGTGCAGCAGGAGTTTCAAACACCTTGGCCCATATTTGCTAAGTGGTGCTACTCCATAATAAACATTCGAGAGCCAGAAGGCACCTTATTGAAGTGGCCAGAAGGTATTTTATGACATAGTACTGCTTAGTAGGAATTGTCCATTATGCCAAGTTCGAGAAAAGTAGGCCCCGAAACATCCAGCTTTTGTTATTTTATTTCTGATTTTGCCTGCATAAAATGTGGCAGATTCTTTTGATGTGAATAAAAAGAGAAACTTACAGAGACTGAAGAGTTGATACATCCTATTTTAATACATGGACCATGGAAGCCAGTGGTTGTAAATGAGGGGTTACCGTGACTCTGGCCCCGGTGGCCATCCCTCTTTTGTTAGGTCTCGGCCTGTGCTGCTAGGGGTTTGCCGTGGTGTGAGGATGTTGTAGAAGTACGAGGGGAGGGATGGAAATGTTCGTTGATGGGCTATAAGTGGGGCTAACAAAGCCCAGCAATAACTAATGTAACGTTCCCCACTTATAGCTCCCGCTCATCCTCCTCTAACGTTTACTTACAGCTTTGTTTCATTATTATATTATTGCACATTGTTGTATTGTAAATATAAAGAAGTGTAACAATATATATATATATATATATATATATATATATATATATATATATATATATATATATATATATATATATATATAGACCAACATAGAAAAAAAAGAATACCCAAAATAGCACTCTAGCATACAAAAAAATATATCAAAATGTATTTTATATATATACTGTTTGCCAAGGCTAAATGTAAAATAGACACACATACAGACGAGACCAGGAGTATTCTAAAGCTAATCTGATGGGCCATTAATCAATTCAGAAATGCTGCGTCTAGTTTAAGGCAAGTTTAAGGCATGTATCCAGCATGTACATGGGTGTACGTGGGTCTTTTTGGCGATTGCCACTGGTTTGTGTTAGAATAACCGTGGGCACTACAGTATACTGTATTTTGTTTAGATGTGTGTATACCATACGATACCGGTTGCAACACGACATCAAGGGACAGCACGCAGGTAAGTAAATCAAAAATGTTCTATATTTGATAGAAGACACAAAAACCGACGTTTCGGTCCCCCAGTGGGACCTTTCTCAAGGTGGTGCAATTGAATGCAGTGCACAATACATATACAGTATATACCCCAAACCCCAGTGCAATTCAACAAAACCAATCACAGTTAATAAGCCTCACCTGCCTATTTGACATGCATCCACAGTATCAGCAGGTAAAGAGCGGCCATTTTGAATATATTAACTCTATATTTGTTTACCTGATATGTGTTTGGGCATGCGCAAAAAGCTCAGGAATTGCATAATGTTACTGCTGAGAGACTACATAAGTCTGCCAGACCCAGCGATATCTTGGATAACCGGAGAGAGTGCGCATGGGCTAAACTGATCTGGAGCTGATACCAGGATAGATTAACTATTGCAGGGACGTGCAAAATACACATTGTAACTGCAAGTGAAGCGAAACATGTGAAACACCTGATGTGCTCACCGTAAATGTGCAAACAAATGTGAGGGAATAAAACACATATATACACACGTGTGGATGACGTGGCTGACTAGGTCAGTATATATAAGCCATATAACACCTAATGCATAGTGTAAGAAATGATAATGCAATGATGACTCTATGCATCCTGTCAGGAAGCGACACCTTAAAAACCAGCAAAAATACATAATGCAGACAATCTATCCAGGTATCAGCTCCAGATCAGTCTGAGGAGGGCTGGTAAGGTCAGCTAGCCTTCTTGCTAATGTGTCTGGAGCTATGTTTGTGCACTAGCATATTTAATGGCTTTTAATTTACAGCAGCACCCATCGGTTAGCACTTTGAGCACCCAGCATTAGCAAGAAGGTGCATAGCTATTAAGCGTCACCACGGGGGCTGCTGTATATTTGTCGGATACCTTGTTCACCTACCCAATTGTAAGCAGACACTACTTGTGTACTGCTTTTCGAGTTCTACACCTGCCTACCATTGGCCATAGTGGCTAGCTGACCTTACCAGCCCTCCTCAGTGAGCGGGCGCTCCAGCCTTAGTGTCACACTTAGTGTGCTTATTTTGACACACACACTAGAGGCTGAGGTCACATAGAGATTCTGGACCAGTCAAAACCAGACTGAACCACAATCCAGACCTTTATACAAGAAGTCAGATTTACATTGACACTCACAGTGCTTCCTCAGGTCTTATTGCTTGACCTTATGGCCATACCACCTTACGGGTAGGTTTACTCCACAAGACTCATTTGCGTGAGAGTACCCATACTAGCATGAGCTGCATTAAGAGCCTTTACTAGTGGCTTGACTCTCAGCACTTTTATTTGTGAATAGGTGACCTTGGTGTACATACATAATTACCTGCATCCTGTGACACTTCCAGGAGGGCAGCACATATGTTACGCGCAGTATCCGGCACATTTTATTTCGCTGCTTTTTTGGCTCACCGTTGAGTCTAAATTTACTTGATACCTTAGTGTTCCATTTATTTTAGTTGAGTATTTACTCCCATTAAAGATTTTTTAACCCATTCACTCCTCATCTTTTGATACACTACATTCCGATCTCCATTGCCTTGTTCTGTGACTTTTGTTATTGAGTGCTCTCCATTGGGGTTCTGTTCTCTCTGTGTTTCCTCGATTTATCACCCCAGATAGTAGCACCGTTATCACTTCTCCTAGCAGTAGCAAGGGTTTCCCCTCCCCTTCCCCTGCCCCCTTTCCCTTCTCCCGAGTTCGTAGTCCTAACTGTGTATTAACCCTGGTTGCATATATATCACATGCTCACAAGTGTGCTGTCCGTGAAAGATGGTATATTGGAACGGAGTGAGGGAAGACATTACTCATTTGTGAGACCTTTTACGGAAAGTAAAAAGTATATCAGCTAGGTAGTGTGTATTAATCCTTGTCCCGTATGCAGGTCACATGCTCACAGGTGTGCCGTACGTGACAGACATTATTTACAAATCTGCACAATTTCAGCAGATGCCTTGGTCCTGGAAAAGTTTACTATTACTGTAAGATGTAAGGGACTCTGCAACTCACAATATTTAATGGAAAGCAATTTTCACATTATTTACTACCATCAATTAAAATCACTTTTTTTATACAGTACCACACATTTGAAAACAAATCTACTCATCATGTTAGGTCCTCCCTATAATCAGTGTCAATGAAGTATGAATATCACTAATATATCTCCATACACAGTGATGGAGGAGAATAATGAAGCATAGGACTTTCTGAAATAGTTCTCATGTTAATTAATGCTATATAGAAATATCTCCTGTTTTTCAGAAAGATAACTCCAGTTACATTAGCACATGTTCACACTATTTAGAAATACTGTAACATTGGTTGTTATTTAGAAATAACTCCTGGCAAGCAAATTCTTCCTGTTAACAAGATTCTAATCAGCATAATTATGGGAGCAGTTACTGTATATACAGTAGTTAGTTTAGTACATCTGGTGTTGACTCAGGGGAAATAACACCAGTTCCTGTTTAAGTTAACATACAGTCACATTATTTTCTCTGGCTTAATGCTGCTTATTGTATTTAGGCCTTAGAGAGGAGAGCACCCTAATACCAACTTTGGCAGAAAACAGTTGGCGAATACACTGGCAATACTATCACAAATATTCACATAAATTAATTGAAACACAGCGTCTCAACCTTTTGTGAATGAATTTCTTTAAAAAATATCTTGAACTTTACAACTTTGCACAACTACCCTATCACTAAAATGTCATTATTCTCTTTCACATTGTAATGTTTTTAGCACCCTTTTTCTAGAGCTCCCTAACCTTTGCTGTTTGTCAGCCAGCAGTGCTTCCTATCTTCAAAACACAGTGGCCCTTATTCTGTAAGGTGTGATAGCGCAGATGGCGTGTTATCTCATGTAAAGCCCCATTAAAGCCAATGTGACTTCTCATGCGATATGAGCTTGAGCTAGTGGAGTTCTATGAACAAGTCCCTAAAATGTTGTTGGGAAAATTAATGTGTAGGTTCTGTAAGTAGAAAACAAAAAAACGTCTTGTGGAAGGCATCTTTGATCTCTTTATTGCTCAATAACTAGAATTACATGCTCAACCTACATTATTATGAAAAGTGTTCTGAATGGGGGAAATGACTTTCTCTAGTAGAATAGAGCAGATTTGGCTGGCACAGGAGAAATTGAAATAACCCAAGAGTAATAACAAAAAGGATACACACAAGCGCACCGGGGGTTAAAGAGTGTCCACCAAAAATGACCAGATAGCACAATACCCAGCTCTAGACTAAACTGGTATGGTAAAAGTTTAATAAGTAAAGGTCTGGCAGAACTACACAGTAAAATCAACAATTTATAAAATAATAATGCAACCGTTGCACTAACTGTACAGGGGTCTCCAAACCTGTCCTCAAAAGCCACACACAGGCCAGCTTTAATGGATATCCCTGTTTCAGCACAGGTGGCTCAATCAGTGCCTCAGTGCTTGACTGGGCCACTGATTGCGCCACCTGTGCTGAAACAGGGATATCCATAAAAACTGGCCTGTGTGTGGCTCTTGAGGACAGGTTTGGAGACCCCTGCACTAACACGACATAAACATAATACAAATCCACAATATACACTCACTGTAAACTGTAAGATTGGCTGAGGCGGTGTTCCAGGAAGTTCGGGCTGGCATGGTCCGGACAGTTTGACGCCAAGCTAGCGGTTCCAGCTCGAGCCTTCCTGGTGAGTGCCTGCCTCCCTCATATCAGCCACTACCCCGATTTACTAGCGGCTGTCATTGTATAGCATTTGGGTTATCAGTGACCTTTTTGGTCCGTGTCTTACAATTTACAGTCCGTGTATATTGTGGATTTGTATTATGTTTATGTCGTGTTAGTGCAGCGGTTGCATTGTTATTATTTTATAAATTGTTGATTTTACTGTGTAGTTCTGCCAGACCTTTACTTATTAAACTTTTACCATACCAGTTTAGTCTAGAGCTGGGTATTGTGCTATCTGGTAATTTTTGGTGGACACTCTTAACCCCCGGTGCGCTTGTGTGTATCCTTTTTGTCGTTATCTGTTGGGGCTTCCCTTGGGGAGCCCCATGTTTAGGAGCGTATTGGGGAGGCGCTCCACACATCAAGCTGCAAGGGGAACAGCCATTAGAAGATCATCAGTGACAGCCCGAGCGCAGAGACTTACTGCATTTATGTAAACCCTAGAGTAATAAGCATATTTAGAAAAACATTATCACAGTCTAAGGCCCGTAATATAGGGGCTGTGCACTGTGCTGTGCACAGCAGTTATAGTTGGCTGTGGTTAGCCAGCCATTGTATACTAGTGCCGCGCAAGCGCACGGCAGTGAGCGTGGAGGCGGGCGATAGCGGTGAGGACTCAGAAAAGTAAGTATTCTCGCTGCTACCGGTATGTGTGTATGTGTGTGTGTGTATGTGTATGTGGGTGTGTGTATGTATATGCGTGTTTATGTGTGCACAATAGTAATAAACAATTTATTCTCACAGCATGTCATGTCTTTTTTTGTAAATTTTAATATACACATACACACACAGTGACACACACACACAGTGACACACACACACACACACACAGTACCTTACAAGCCTGTCGTTCACAGCAGCACAGACGTACACACAAAGCGTGTGCGTTACGTGCACGAGCGTTTGCACAGGCGCGCGCACCCACTATGTTACTGGCCTAAGGGTTTCTAAACAAAGTAAGCTGGTAAAACTTTTAACTTGGTGTAAATATTGAAGAAACTGTAAAGAATATAGAAACATGCTTGCAGAGATTAAAGTAATAATTTCAAAGCAACAATGTCGTGGAGTATTTGTGTGGCAGGTCTTACCAGTGTGTTTTTATGGACATCAATGATATTTATAAGACCAATCTTCCAATTAATGTATACTAGATAATCATAGATGCATTATGATGTGCCTAATAACTGTGTTATTATTGTGTGCTGTCCCTTCCTTTACGCCTGCTCTTAGTACTTCGGCTCATTTTATAAAACATAAACCTTTGATCTCATTATAAGATTTTTTTTCACCCTTTCGCAGATGAGACACAAAAATAATAAGAAATGCTTTAATGAGGGGTCAAATTACAATTCAGAAGCTGCTGCCAAAATGTGCAGTTCTTTTCCACGTATACAAATATACTCCAAATAAAACACATGGGCTTCAAAAGTCCACAGCCCAGGACTGAACTCTGTGACATCTAGTCAGGTCACTTTATTTGAAGATTTTGTCCTTGATACCTTCAAGTTCACTGGACTATAGCCACAGTATGTAAAAGCAAACATTACAGCTCAGCTCATTTGGCAAAAACAACATTCATCCTTAGGATTCCTCTTTGCTGTGCCAGCAACTTGCCATTTAAGGCCCTTAATAACCATTTGTGATCCAAAAAAAGCTATAAACAAACCGTACCCATAGTTTTATTTCTTCTTCTTTTTTTAGCAACAGCCCATATTTAGGGCAAAGGTGAAGTTTTGTGTCACTGATCATTGCCTAGAATCTAAATCCACAGATTAGAACATCAGGGATATTGCCCTAAGTTACTTTTAACATTGCAACAACTTTGGTTTAAGCATATTCACTATAAGTAGATATATAACACCATATATATTATAGCTTTCTATCGGAATCCTCCAAGGTGAATTTTAATCTGAATTATTTCAAACCTAAACCATTACGGACATTATTTATAAATTCAGGTGACAAATGTGAATACAAACAAGCCCATATTTTCTAAATGCTGCAAAAACCCATAAGGCACCTCATTCACGTGCATGGAGTGTAAAATGCTTATGTATTATCACGGGCCATAGTGCTTTACAGCAGCCGCTAACTTGAACTCAAGAAAAATGGCCACGTAGTAGCTCACTGAAAAAAAACTAAGTCAAGTCTGGCAACCTGCAGATGTCCTTTGTGTCTGCAAATGTCTGGCTAGTTTATCTGAAACCTGAATAATATAGATGTAGAATGCTTTGTAATACTTACTGATAACAGAGAATATCACAGTTTCCATAGGATTCAATAGCAGCGATAACGCTGATCACCCCATCATATACCACCATAACGCTCCAGCGCAACCAATAACCCGGGCTACATCTGTATTAGGTTGCACAAATAAAGTAAAAGTAAAGTAATTTAATATATATTTAAAAGTGTGGTTCCGTCTAGGTTATTTTTTATATACTGGGTTTGAAGCAGGGATCTTTGGAATTGAACTGCATTCATTTAGTCTCCGGGGATCCCCTGCTTCCCGAGATACTTACTTCTGAAGGCTGCAGGTGGGGACAATCTGATTATGCTCCAGAACTACTACTCTGAAAACTCCTACTAAGCACATGCTCACTCCTCTTCCCTAATGAGAACAATCTTGGACCATTACTATAGCCACTAAATAATTAGGGCACATTCCTTAACTAAAAACAATAAAGAGGGACAGGACACTCTTAAAATACATATCTATACACTTAAACATATTTACAGGACTCAGAATGGGGCCCTCTGCCAGAACACTGAGGAACCTGCTTCTAGAACTATGGAGCTATATATACACTCTTTTATCTCTCTATGGTGATATCACTGGTCACCAGACATCCTACATCATGACAGGGAAGGGCCATTCAAGAGTGATCCCACACGGTTAACCCATTAAGGTAATTAACCCCTTACATTACTTAATAGTCCCCAGAGGGGGGCTGCGTATATTTACCCCATTGTACCATCTATTGGCCAGTTAGCCATGGGCTCCCCCTGAGTTTTTTTTATTTGTAATGTTTAATGTGTATACAGTATTAACCCTTATAAAGCATGAAGGCTTTCCTTTGCAATGGATTGAGAGCCTAATGCATCAAAGGGGCGCATTTATTTTCTGTCATAGGGTTTTGTAATAAATCTTATATCATAAGCCTATGGTAGAAAAAAGTGATATGTGTATGTGGATTTTTGGCATCATTCAGAAAATTGCGATATTGACTACAAGGGTTTTCTTGACTTAGTGCCAAAATGTCACATGCAAACGGGTTGCTTAATGCACGGTTATCATGAATATATAATTTGAGTAAATATGGGGCTAAATCGGAAACAAAATCCAGCATTAGTTTTGTTCAACATAACATAGAATATTATCGCCAATTTAATGGAACTGAATGAATCTAGAACACAGAGTTTTCACTGAGATTTCCATATGCAGCTCAGGAAAGAACTCTGTGGGGCCTATTCTAGTAGTTTTGATAAAATCACTGCCAAATCGAACGTTTTGGCATGACCCTATCTCACGGTCTGACATTTGTGTTATCACGGTATTCAGAAAGAATTATTGCAAGTCAGAAACCATGAGGAGGAAAATGCCAATACCGCTCGGGATAGCAGTGTCCTTATCTCAGCCTTTTTTAAAGTTATACCGCTACAATCTGTATGCAGTCTGTAAGTCCACGATTATAGTGGGAGCATCTGCGCATGCAACGCGATCAAAATGCAGTGCCTCTGTTGTGCCGGCCATAGTGCGCACGACCGAGGAAGAACGACCGAGCGGCAGAATTTTGAGCCAACAAATAGTTTTGTTTTTTCGCGTGACGGCTGTGTCACGTGAGCGGTTCAGCCAATGAGGATGAACCAGCCTCGTGACATCATGGCCAACCCTCCCCATCGCCTCGAACCACAGTGTGTCACGCGTGCCTGTTATAAACGAGGCCTAAGAGCTGCACAGAGAGAGCTGCATCTCCATGCACAGCTCTTACAGGTGATCACACCGTTTATATTTGTTTTTGATAACACAGTATTGAAGCAGGGGGTCTCCGGAGCTGAACAAGTAATTAAGGGGTTAGTGGCCAGTATTTTTTTATTTTAATGTTGCTGCCCACAGAAGACGAGGAGACCAAAGATGAGGACGAGGGCAGCCTTCATCCTGGCAACGGTAAGTCCAACTTTAATTTACTTTATGCTGGCTGGGTAATGTTTTATTTTTAATAGGGAAATTAGCTATTATCCAGATCTGGATAAAAGGGATTTTGTCCATTACTGTACTGTACTGTATGTGTTGGGGTGTCCATTCATTGCTATTGGGGTTATATTTGTTCCCATAGAGGGCATAGGTAATCACACTTGCAATCAATGGGTGTATTGGCTAGTATTGGTGTTTGTATTGAATTTGAGTGTTTATTTGGGGTAGAAAGGATGAGTGTAGGTGGTATTTGGCACATGGTGGGTGTTCATGCCTTCCGGGTGGGTAGTGGGCAGGTTTAACCCCTTCATTACCATAGCGGTAGTAACCATTAAGGTAATTAAGGGGTTAACCCCTCCCACAACCTCCTGGTAGGCCTAAACACCCACCACGGGCCAAATAACACCTTCACCCACCTCCTCTACCCCCAATAAACCAGGCACTGGTATTTACCCCTTCATTACCTTAGCGGTTAGCCGCAAAGATGATGAAGCTGTCTGTAAATGTATTTGTATTACATAGGATGGGGTCTCCGGAGCTGGTATTATTGCGGGTCAGCTCCGGAGACTACCGGCTTCAATATGATGCAGTAAAAATATTTTTTTCTTAAGAGACACATTGCAGATCCCATCTCGCCGCTTTGAGGTGGCAAAATCAGAACCTGCTAGTTGCAGCCACGATGTGCATCTTGGAGCTACTAGAATAGCTTGATATTTCAAGAAATGCATTTTTTGAGCTCCCGCACGGTATGTCTGTGCGGGAGCGCGACCGATCGGGGAGAAGCACTTCTCCCGCGAGTTTAGCATGTTATCTGAGCTTTCTGAATAGCTACACATGCAAACTCGTTGGAGAAGTGCCAAAAATGCTGGATTAGTCACGTATCGAAGCTACTACAGTAGAATAGTCCTCTATGTATGGTATAAACAATATTTTTACAAAAAAATCTTTAAAAAGGTAGCCATTCAAAAACTTTAAAAAAAAATCACATCATTGCATTAAAGATAAAAAAAAGAAGACTATTCGAACCGGTTGTAAATGCTTCCAGTGTGATAGGTATGTACAGTTCTTCTGGGTTTAAGAACCAGCCTCTGATATCTGGGAGGTTTTTTTTGTTTGTATAGCTAAAATATAAAGTTAATATGTGTTTAATTGCAGGTTTACTCTATCTATAATTTCCATAAACAAATAGAAGAGACACGTGGCTTTTGAAATTCCCCTAACCTTTATCTGCACTAAGTAACGTATTTTTTTATTACTGCTTTCTAGCCAACTATTCTATTTATTAAACTTGTAGAAAAGGGAATCATTATTCTGTAACATGCACCTTAAACCTTCTCTGCAGAAATAAATCCTGTTTCATTGTTAACATTCCATGTTAACTAGGGTGTATTAAATGCATGTTGTTGAAGTACTGCAGAAATAAATCTGTCGTGATTAGCAGGTTATTTGAACTCAAGATTACAGTTTTATATATAGTACATTACATTTAGCTTGGTTGCAAAGTACAATGTGAATGGGACTGTACTGTATCTCTTTTAATCTTCATGTCAGAACTGCAAAAATATGTTACTGCAGGTATAAGAAAGACCTGCAAAACCATCTCTTTTGTTTTCCTTTACAATGAAATGCAGCAAAGAAAATCATTCCCATAACCAGTCAATCACCAAGTGAATTCAAGAAGGGATCTTATTGAGAATCCTTTTTTGTTCAAGGGGAGAAGAGTAGCCTCTGAGTTATTCTTCAACCAGAAGGTTTGCAGGTACTTTTCACTTACAGGTATCAAACTATATTTAAGTTGTAATAGGGTGAAACCACTTAACACCCTTTTCTACTACCATATAACATTTAAATCATAAATGCAAGGTGGTCCACCACTCGCCTTGTAATTGTCAACATGGCTGGATATTTAGGTTTGGAAGTCTAGTTCTGAGAATCACAGCAACAAAACCATCAGGGTCTTATTATGGATTCAAATCTAACTGAGAAAAGAATATTGTTGCCATTCCAAAGGCGTAACAAAATAACAAATATTGCAGATTAATGGGACTGGCTTTGTGGAGTGTAAAATACAGTGTATATAGTAAAACATACAGTATCTGTGATTTCAGATTCTTTTTCTATACCAATTTATTTTTGCACAATGTGAAAGTGGATAAGCAATGTATTCAGAAAGCATTACCGCAAGTCACAAACCGCGAGGTAGGAAAATGCCAATACCGCTCGGTGTAGCTGTGACCTTATCTCAGCCTTTTTCTAAGTCCTACCACTGTGATCTTCCCGCAGTCTGTAAGAGCTACACAGCAAGAGCTGCATCTCCCTGCACAGCTCTTACAGGAGATCACATTGTTTTTATTTAAATTTTAATAACAGAGTATTGAAGCAGGGGGTCTCCTGAGTAGAACCGCATTAATTTCAGCCTCTTGGACCCCCTGCTTCCCGAGTTACAGGCCCCGGTATTGGGTGCCGGTATCTACTACGCGTTTAATTGTCTCGGTCACGTAACGCGGGAGATTTAAACAATGCAGGGAGATACCAGAAACCCATAGTGGGGCCTGTAACTCGAGAAGCCGCAGGCCCCCGAGGCTGAAATTAATGCAGTTCTGCTCCGGAGACCCCCTGCTACAATACTCTGTTACTAAAATAAAATAATAACAGCTTCATTACCATAGCATTCTATTGCTATAGTGGCAAACCATGCCCATGGCATGGTTCACCACTGTGCCAATCAATTGGTTTATTGGCAAATGTTTTGTTTCATTGAAATATAATGCATTTTATTCAATGCTTGTTTATTTATTTATAGCTTGTCCATTCATTGCCATAGTGGCAAACCATCAATGAGTAAAGGGGGAGGGGGTAGCTTCCCCCGGGGAGGGCTGTTAGGCCTCCCGGGTGGATAGCGGGGGAGGGAGGTTAACCCCTTAATTACCATAGCGGTTACTAACCGCTAAGGTGATTAAGGGGTTAGTGGCCAGTAGTTTGTTTGTTATTGTAAGTTTGCTGCCCACGGAGAATGTGGAGGAAGGTGAGGAGGAAAATGATGACAGCCTTCATCCTGGCAGGGGTAAGCCCAACTTTAATTTACTTTATGCTGGCTCGGTAATGTTGTATTTTTTATGGGCGAATTAGCTATTATCCAGATCTGGATAATATGATTGTTGCCCATTACTGTACTGTATGTGTTAGGGGGGAGAGGGGTTATTGGGGGTAGAAGGGGTGGGTAGTGGTGTACCCATTAATTGCCATTGGGGTTATCTTTGCTCCCATTCGGGGCATAGGTAACCACACTGGCAATCAATGGGTGTATTGGCTAGTATTGTGTTTTAATGTTTGTGTGTAGAGGGGGTGGAAAAAGATGGTATTTAGCCTGTGGTGGATGTTTATGCCTACTGGGTGGGTAGTGGGAGGGGTCAACCCCTTCATTACCTTAGAAGTTGTAACCACTAAGGTAATGAAGGGGTTAACTCCTCCGGCAACTCTCCCGGCTTTGCATAAAACACCCACCACGGGCCAAATACCACCTTCAGCCACCCAATACCACCTTCAACCCCCAATAAACCGGGCATTGGTATTTAACCCCTTCATTACTTAGCGACTACCCGCTAAGGTAATGAAGCTGTTTATAAATTTATTTTTTATTACATAGGATAGAAGCAGGGGGTCTCTGGAGCTGGTATTAATCTGTATCAGCTTCGGAGTCTCCTGGCTTTAATCCAGTGCAGTAAAAATATATTTTTTCTTCTAAGTCCTACCGCATATCCCATCCTGCCACCCTTGAGGTGGCGAGATGAGATCTGATAGTTGCTTGCTAGTTGCAGCCCAGATGAGATTGTCAAGGCTACTAGAATAGGGTGATCTAACAAGAAATGCGAGTTTGAGCTGTTTTTGACCTCCCGCTGGGTGTGTATGAGCGGGAGCACTACTGATCGGGAAGGAGCACTTCCCGAACGATTTTGGCATGCTATTGAAAATTTCAGAATAGCTACCTACTGTATGCCAAATTGTTCGAGAAGTGCTCAAAATGCTCAATGACTTAGTTATCGAAGTTTATAGAATAGGCCCCATTGAGGATAAATCCTATAGCACATATTTGCATCAAGTACAAAAGGCATTTTTTAATTCTCAATAGCTTTACTATATCACAAACAAACAATGAACAAGGTCAGAATCAATCAGAAAAGCACTATATAAATAAAGTGATTATTATTATTGTTATTATCTTCAAGGATGATTTACCAACATTACGGCTCCCACCAAGATTTTCTCCAACTGCAGAACACCCTCATATTACATCATTTAATCCTCCCTTCTATATTGAATCATTCAACACCTTAAGACAAGAGGCTTATTTAATAAGGATAGAAGTGGGCATTCACACTGCGATACAACGAACACTCCCATTCAAGTCAAGGTGAGTTCAATCGACTGCTTTCAAAAAAAGCACCATGATCTTTTAGCATCTAGTTCTTTGCATAATTCCCCCCTTTTCGTCTACCTTTTTTATTACCGTTTTTAAACTTCATAAAGCCAATTTGTATACCAGTACTGCTTTATCTGACAAGTATACATTTGTCCGTGCAAGTAGAAAAATATTAAATAGGTATGAATCCACTGTATTCTTTGCTGACATCGGGGCTGGTATACATAACAAGGTTAAATTACTTTTTGCTTAAAGATGGCTACATGATAATACAACAAAATGCTTTGCATAGTATCATGTTAGATTTACCCATATACTTTTTTTTAGGCTTAAAAGATTGTATGAAGCTTATAAATTGAAATCTAGCACAAAGTGTACTTTATTCCATGATATTCTCATCTGCCAAGTAAATCGCTGTTAGCCAGTACTATTTGTTTCCCTGGAAACACTAAGGGAATGAACACAGAATGAGCCTTGCGGTGAACTCTTGGAAAGATACAAAGGTGAATTTGAAGGCAGCCTGCATGCAGAGAAAGTGTGATGACTGTTTGGGTTTGGAAATGTTGGCATGCTTGTCTGTTTATATAGTACAAAGGGATCAGTTAAATATGGCATGAGTATACAAAACATGTCATCTGATTAACTAAGAAATAGACCCATATCTTTTGCATTTTTGAAGAAAAAAAAAGTCTGTATTGGTTGATAGGTAACTAATGCTAACCCTTTGATTAAAAAAAAGAGGGGAAGCTGTGATGTGCAATGTGTTGCTTGTTTCTTTGAGCTTTAAAGCAGCAGTTCATGTTCCATTTGCTCACCTTTCCCAAAATGAAATGCAGATTATAGAAAGTGGAGAGCATTACACCAGGTCATTCTCTGGCAATTGCTTCCATTTTGTTTCTTATTTATACTCTGATGTATTTCTCTGTGATAAACCCCTTAACTATTGAACATTCACATTCATATATAGCTATTAGTTGTTTTTCAAAGGGATTTTGTTGCAATACCTGTGCTATTCTTCTTCTGAGTACTTCCTCCATGCTGCTTTAATCATATGCTCTATTCCTACGAATAATCTGTAAAATAGCACTATAACAGGGGATTTATCCCTGTTCACAAATGTGCCTCTAATCCAGCTGTGTGGTGGTTAACTGCTGGTAGGCAATTAACTAACACCACCTGGCTGATTACAGGTGTTAGAAAAATCCTGCCTCTGAGACATGAAGAGAGACTCCTGAGCACACGTGAGCTGATCAAGGAGACAGACAGAGGAGAATTCCTTAGTCCACAACTGGGCTGAACCAAGGAAGGACCGATGTCTTGAGCGGCAAGCTGACAACAAGACACAGGGGATAATACTTCTATACCTGGATCCTGACATTGCCTTATCACACACGGGTGTGGACCCCAGGAGAACAAAGAAGCCTTCCCCTACAGCAACCCAGCTAACAGATAAGACTTTTCTTTTAAGACTATTATCTATGTCTATCTAAGTATTTGAATGTCTCTATGATTTGGGCTGGTGAATCGCTGGGCTAACCACGCAGTTACAGATAACTGGATCACAAGTGTATATATACTCCAGAGTGGAGCAGCTTTTGTTTGCTGATTTACATGTTTGCTGTGTTTAAAGCAACAGGCGCAATAAAGCCTTATTTTAGTTTCACCTTAAAAAAGTCTCCATTGCATACCTCTGAACACGTCTCTTACAAGCACCTTACAATACCCCTTGAAAACATTTTAGAAAATTCGACATAGTGTTCCAAAGTATACATTCAGTACAAGTACATTATCTCAGATGTGCTCCACGACCAAAACAAAATTATCTTGTCTGGGTGTATAGAAAAAGAATTGAAACATGAAAAAGATCGGTGTTTCGGTTCAGACCAGAGACTGTCTTGGGAAAGGTTCTGGTCTGAACAAGAACATCGATCTTTTTTTATTAAATCTTTTGTATTACTGTATTTTGATAAATCCTGTAAGTGCTTCTTTTTCTCTCTCTGTGTATGTGTATGTATGTATGTATGTTTTTATGTATGTATGTATGTATGTAGCAGGAGTAACCCCACAGCTGAAAGAAGATACAGAGGAAAAGATACCTTGATGCACCAGCACTTGCACAAGGCCCTGTAAGTGACATTTACTTATAATTATCCAAACACCATTACCTCCCCACCATCCTCCAGATAGGGGATCCATTTGGGTGCATTTTACCCCACTGGACCCACGTCAGGAGGTTCTAGCAGTTGTCATTAGCATTACATTTCCCCTCACCCTGTGCTCCTCCATTTTTTCTTTGTTCCACTTTCACCAAGGGTCCTGGATAGATCCTGTTGGGGTCAGAGTCACAGGACGGTACCACCAGGTTAAGGGGTATTTGAACCCCATTAAGGTCATTTATTTTTACTATTTCTCTTTTTTGTTATCACTATCACATTGCACATTGGGAAAGCGCCCGGGTATTTTTTGCTTTACCTTAAGGTTAACACAGGGAAATAATGTTAAGTATCGTAACAGAGCTTAATGAATATGGGATGTTTATGATAATGGATCATTTGCATCTTAACATGTTTGTTATTTCTAGTGGTTGTTTTTAACATGACGTCACAGTTTCTTTAATGATTACTGTGTTACCATTAACATGACGCTAACTTAGGTTAATGTCACGTTAAATGGCCTAACAGAGCTTAATTAATCTATACCAATATCACACAATGGTTCATGCCAGTGTAAATATTCTTCTTAAACCTCAAAACTGATTGTCAAGTAGCATACTCATGTATGTACAGCAGATTGCAATTATTTTTTTAACTAATTAACATTCTATTATCATAGACATGAGATAGCAGATCCATGCACATAACATGACAGTATACAAACCTTAAACCTAATTAAATGCATTCATGACCTTCTACTGAATATTGTCTGACCATGGCTATTATGCGGTGGGAACCATACATTTCTATGAGTGTGTGCCTATCATTAATTCTCTTTAAATTAGTTGGCTCATGTAATGAGTGAGCTGTCAGTATGTGCGAGTAAGGACAGGCGGATGTTTTTCTTCATTTTGAACACTTTGATCACTGATAAGAGGCACTGGAAAAGAACAGCTAGGTTACTGTGCTATGCTGCCAAGAAGCTCTACTGTTTATATTTGCAAAAGAGAACAAAAAAGAATAAAATAAACAAAGACTGTGTAAATGTGTATTTGGCAGCAGAATCTGAAGAATAGAGATAATGAAAATTGAAATTAATCAGGATATACATTTGCACATTGGTATTGATAGAGCTTAGGTTGAAGTCTTCGATTTTAAAGTGCACGCTGACATGAGGTAGCCATTTAACTCTTTCACTGCCAGGGGCCAGTGATGCATTTTAAAACATATTGGAAAGTGTACTGCAGAACAGTATAGTAGTGAACAAGTTATACAAGACATTTTGGGCCATGTTTACTAAATGGTGTGAAGCTTTAAAGCACCTTTAAGCCCTTTAAGTCCTTTCAGTTTCCGTATGGTTTAACACTGTTGAGTAAATCTGAGGCAAATGGCCATAAGGTGTACTCCAGCGTTAGAAAAAGTCTTATGGAATTGCACTGCTTAGCACTGTAAATATGGGCCTTTATGCTTTGAGCAGTGTGTCGTACTATTAATTTGCATGATGCAGTTCAGAGATGCCTACTTAGCAGCCCTTGAGTGCTTATTTTAGCACGGGAGGTATTATTATAGAATTCTATGGCCTCTCACTCGCCAGGGATATCTCCAGATCCAGGTTTTAGGGAGGTCAAAATGGCTTTCAACAAGCCAGTGGTAACTTCATTGGTCGCAATTTATGGAACACATACTGTATGCATTCCAAGAACTCAGCTTGTTTACTCATTAATTATTATATGGCTGTGAAGTTGACAGCAGCCATTTGCATAAGGGGAAAAGCCTGATGAGATGCAATCTAGTTATTTTGAAAACAAAACAGTTACAAGAATTACTATTGCCGTCATCCACAAAGATTCTGAATATGTCACACAAAAAAACTGTCTATGGAGGAATGACTGCTGCTTTAAATTGACTTTTCCCCCCAAGTATCACTCATCTGAAACTTGGTGATCTGTACAGCCCTTTCTAACATGATTCAAACAAGGAATCAAATGCAAATTAAAAAAAAAAAAAAAAAAAATGCTTATTTTTAAAGGTTATTTAGGACTACAGGCATACCCCGCATTAACGTACGCAATGGGACTGGAGCATGTATGTAAAGTGAAAATGTACTTAAAGTGAAGCACTACCTTTTTTCCACTTATCGATGCATTTACTGTACTACAATCGTCATATACGTGCATAACTGATGTAAATAACACATCTATAACAGGCTCTATAGTCTCCCCACTTGCGCACAGCTTCGGTACAGGTAGGGAGCCGGTATTGCTGTTCAGGACATGCTGACAGGCGCATGCGTGAGCTGCCGTTTGCCTATTGGGCGATATGTCCTTACTTCCAAGTGTACTTAAATAGAGTGTCCTTAAACCGGGGTATGCCTGTACTATCTTGTGCTTTATCAAAAATGTTAACTTGGAATAATTTATGTGAAAACCCTATGTAACCCCCCTCTGTGAATTAACTAGAGTAATAAAAGGTGGTAATGGTGAGCAGTAGATGCTAAGCTCCACCCTGTGGTGATACAGAAGTACTGTGTCACAGGAGGTATAAAAAAGGAGAGAGTTTGAAACATAGATTCTAGCATTGCAGGAGGAGAGGAGCCTTGGGAGTAGAGGTAGAGGATATTTCTCCACAGTTATAGTATAAGTCAGACCCCCTTTATTGTGTTTTAGTTAGGGACAGTGCTTTATATGTTAGGATCCCATAGTATGGCCATAAGAGAAGAACATGTCCCGGAGATGGAATGCAGATATGCCACAGTGGGTAAATCAGAGAAGGCCCCAGAATGTCAGGGGATAAGCCATACAGATGGATCTCCATCTACATTATTCATTACCCCTGAGGAAGTGGCAGTTCCAAAACAGGGCTGGAGAGTAATAGTAACGTACACAAAACAGGCCAGGCTCTCAGCAGCGGCCTGCAGTAAAAGCAACCATAAGGATTTTGCGAAAAAGGGGAGCACGGTCCACAAGATGAAGCCAGTACAGTAACAAGTGAATGCACCTCCCATGAGTGTTAAGAGTGAAGACCTGTATCAAGAGTGATAGTGGTATGGATGAAATAAGGTAAAACTAAGCCAATCTGATTGTATATGCGAATTAAGTGTTCCCATGCATGGAACATGAATAAAGGTTGTTGTTATACCATAAGAGCTTCTGTCACCCATCTGTTTAATAGCCTAGTCGATCACAACCAGCACCCTGAGACAAGGTGAATCAAGGCTATTGTGGACTGATGTAAACTCCCTAAAAGCCAGGTAGTCAGGCTTAAACCTACAAGGGGGCTCCTTTATTTATGACATTACATTAGGATTAGGATGTTCATACTTATTTTAAAATATGAAAGCTTTTCTGAGAGAATAGTGTTTCACTAGCAGTCTTGTAACATTTTCATCTATATGTTTTGACACTTTCTTGCAATGTATTCTTGCATATAAATGGGATAGGAACGATACTAGGACATCAAATAGACAGTGCTAAAATCTTCCTGGGCTAGGGAAAGATGACTTATGGATTGATGACATTGATTATGGGACTCAGGACAAAAAACATGGGTGCTGCACTGATCAAGCTCAAGCTTCTAGATTAGGTGACTGCTAAATTGGAATATCTATTTCCCACACAAAAAGCGACACCCAGAGAGATCTAGTTTCAGCAAATGGCTACAGTATGTGGCAAAAAAAGAGAACATTAATTGGCTCTTACCACTAAAGGCATGTAGCAAACCAACTTGTGAAACGATACATTTTCATTGTGGATTTCCATTGTTTGTCTAATTGTTTTATTAGGAGGAAAGTTGTGTAAAAATGTGGGACCTTTTTTTCTTGTTGTCCTGTCATAAGCATGAAGTGCATTTTTTACATTTTAAAGCTTATTAGATGTTTTCTTGAATCTATGACTAGTAGAGTTTACACTCATTTTATGAGTTATCCTTTAGAATATACATAGGAGCAGGAAGAAGCCTTATGACTCATTCCAGTGAATGGTGCCAGAAAGTGTCTGAAGGCTTAGCATCACTTAATAAATATGACCCATATATAAAGGTATCATAATATATTACAATATATATTTTTTTCTTAATAAGTTTATACGGCGACCACAGTGATGGACTGGGGTGGAAAACTTACAAATGTCTATTCTTGTACTGGGTGTCCCTTTTAAAACAGGCATTGAATGTTCTTTAGTTGGCAAGTACAGTATTATAGCAACAAGTAACAACATTTCTTAAATTAACTGGTACCAACAATCATGTCATCAGCATATATTCTTTGCTCTAAACTATACTGTATTATTTTGCTGTAACTAATGATACACTTATCTGATCACTGAACATTCCGTCTATTTTACAACATCAACATTCCAGGACTGTTTTAAAAGGGTCACTCCCGCACCTGTCATCCAAACAGGCTTATAAACCCTTTATCATTGTCCTATTTGAGAACTTTGGCATTTGAGCAGCCTCAGATGTTGTTAACCCCTATCAATATGCACAACACCAGTGTTGTCTTTGCAATGTCTTTCCAATCTCTAATTTCCACTTTGTGTCCTTGCTTAAAAAGTGTCTACTAGCCTCAGACTCTCCATAAAGTCAGGCGAGTTTCCAGGTCTGATCATTACACCCTTGTTGTATACTTATACTGTACTGTAGTACATCCCTGCTTGTAGTTACAAAAATAAAATAAACGGGGAACCAATATTTAGAGCTTTGGTCTGCATTGTAGAGACTCAGGTAATATGATTTGTGTAACCTTGTGAGAAAAGCACATACATAGGTATGCTAAATATCCATACTTATGAACTTAGTTGATTTTGCTGCACTATTGGAGTCTTCAAATATTATACCTTAAAAACGTACCTAAATGATTTAAAATGAAGAGATCCACTTTCATGTCTTATCGTTCGTGTTTTGGCCTGCACAAAAAAATCCTTGCTGAGCTGCATACGCCCCCGCCACTGGCTCAAAAGTTTCAACCAGTGTCCAGGTTGTGGCTGCAGCACTGAGGCTGTGAACTATGGAAAATCCCACCCATAATGTATCACTAATAATCCATATCACATGCTATTTCTGTCAAATGAATTCCAAGAGCCAGTGAGCTATTTTACTCCATTATGGCTGGAAGGGACTGGACCCAAAGTACTGTAGACCCTTCCAGCATTATTATCGTTTATTTGTAAAGCACCAACATATTCCGCAGCGCAGTACAGTGGGGGTGCACAGTGACCTCAATTACATATATAGAATAACATACAAATAAGGACAAACAATTGCAGACAGCTACAGAAGTTAATGAGGGCCCTGAGCTTACAACCTAGAGGGAATCAGGTTATTTGGAGTTGTGCGCCAGGTGCAAAGTTAGGACATGACATAGTTGGTCTTAGATCACATAAACATGTTACAATAAATGATTGCCTATAATTATAAACTTCTGCCAAGCACATTATGTCAATGTGTATAATCCTGAAGTTGCACAATGTACGTCCAACACAAAAGGAAACTCTTAGTACCGAGACCAATGTTTCTCTGGCTCCAGTTTACTTTAAAGTAGCAATGATGTTGACACTTTTTTTTCTGTGTGGTCTGAAACACGAGGTTCACCTGGAGTAGGATTGTGGAGATTCAAGGAGAGGACCCGGGTTTACCTACGATGATAGCATTTTCCCTCTTCTACGGTGGTTGCTTCCTACCTTTTAAGTCACTGCTACTGATGGCCTGCAAGCAGCTTCCTGTTTATGGCCAAATCAAAATCCCATAAATGGCAATATAGCAGAGGTGAATATTTTCTAACAGTAAGGTCATGACAGTTCTGCACTGGAAATCCCCCATCACAATTAGAGTAATGTAATAAAGATAAATGGTGATTGCTCCTCTATTGCTAGTCTCTTGGCAAATCTGGTGTGATAGAGTATGATCTAAAAAAGACTGGCCTGGATAACAGTCATTTAGTCAAACTGGAATCAGTAGGGATTAATATGAATGTATTGGTTACTACAAATCCTAATTTCTCAGTGCAGTCCCACTTTTAACAACTGATTTATAATTCGGGACGTCTAATAGCCCTGCAATTGTAGACTGGGATACTTCAGAATGCACATTAACAAATATCACAGAATATGCTATACAGGCATACCCCGCATTAACGTACGCAATGGGTCCGGAGCATGTTTGTAAAGCGAAAATTTACTTAAAGTGAAGCACTATCTTTTCCACTTATCAATGCTTTGGTACAGGTAGGGAGCCGGTATTGCTGCTCAGGATGTGCTGACAGGCGCATGCGTGAGCTGCCATTTGCCTACTGGGCGAGGAGAATCAGCGCGTCACTACTACGGTAGTCTGTAGGACAGAATAAGTGTCCGTACTCGCGAAGCGAGCATATGGAAACAGGGGTATGGTGATATTGAAAATATGTCCTTACTCGCGAGTGTACTTAAAGTGAGTATCCTTAAACCGGGGCATGCCTGAACATAAATGTTGCAGACATTTCACACTTGCAGTCACCATCCCTGTGCTATAAAGCTATTTTTACAAATGAAAATGAGGCCACTTTAAAAAACAAAACGGGACATAATAATTGAAAACAAGAAAAAGAAAGTATCCCACATATACAGCTGCAGCGGCCGTTATTCGTACAACTCTCGAAATGGATTCTCGAGATGTGCCAGGGCAGACTATAATGGCCCATTAAAGAAAAATCCACGGGGATGGGAGGCTTTCTCAGACTCGTGCACAGTCTGTTGTGCCTCTTCTCGTCCGTTTCGGCGCGCCACGCATGTGCAGAGCTCCCTGCTGCTTGTCAGTGTTGGTTGGCTGATCCACAGACTCCACAGGTATGGTGGCTCCAAAAGACCAAAAAGGGGATGTCAACATCAAACTAGTTTCGCCCGGTTTGGCTTCATCAGTGATGTCGCCAAACCGGGCGAAACTAGTTTGATGTGGACATCCCCTTTTTGGTCTTTTGGAGCCACCATACCAGTGGAGTCTGCGGATCACTAGAAATCCTCCCAGGGGAGGTCTGCACGCCACACAGCCGTGGAGTAAAAACTTCAGAGAAGGCTGATCAGTGATTCATAAGAAACTTTAATGAAACAAAGTGCAAACAGATACTCTTGACGCGTTTCGGCCCGTCAGGCCTTTGTCAAAAACGGGCCGAAACGCGTCAAGAGGATCCGTTTGCACTTTGTTTCATTAAAGTTTCTTATGAATCACTGATCAGCCTTCTATGAAGTTTTTACTCCACGGCTGTGCGGCGTACAGAGATTTACATTTCTAAAGACTACACTGGGGGATAGTGGCGTTCATTACCTATACTTATTGTTGTTTAAACACCAGTTCACAGCTGCAGCTACATTTTCTGAGCGCCTGGTGGGTTAACTCGCTGTTTACCCGTTTCATGTTTGAGTCTGCGGATCAGCCAACCAACACTGATAAGCAGCAGGGAGCTCTTCACATGCGCGGCGCGCCAAAAAGGACGAGGAGGGCACAACAGACTGTGCACGAGTCTGAGAAAGCCTCCCATCCCCGTGGACCCAGATGGACAAGTCAGGAGTTGAGAAAAATTGACTGAAAAGCACCTCCAGCAAGGACGTTTTTAAAGGACACTTGCAGCAATAGAAACCACCACAATCCATGTGGTTGGTCGTTTGTACACTACCGACACACTTTATTGAAGTGTGGTCGGTACCGCAAGCCGGGAAATCTCCCGGCTTGCTAGTGGCCGCCCCTCGGCGTGCCGCGCGTCATAGACGCGCGGTCACGCGTCATCGGGAGCGTGCGCCCGCTGCACGCGTGTCCAGGGGCTCCCCGAGGGAGCCCTGGTGTCCCGCGATCGCGGGACAGCGGCAGGGGGTTCCGGGGGACCCGGCGGACCCGGCAGCGGTAGGGAGAGCGCCCCGATCGGAGGGCGCTCTTCCGCTGCTTCGGCGTGCGCCCGTCACACTCGGGCGCGCGCCAGGCTACTGCTGCGGCACAGAACGGGCAAATGCTCGAATAAACTGTGCCGCAGCAGTAAGTGTATTTTTATCTCACCTCCCTTATTTTTGTAATAAACAGTATTATGCTATGCCTCTCTCCACTTTTTAAGGTAACAGCAGAAGGAAAATAGAGGAGTATGCACTACGGGAACAAACACACAGGCAAGTGTCAAGTTCTCTACTTCTCTATAGATTAAGATACTTGGTGTCGACGCCTATTATACCACTTGTGTGTGGTGTTTTTTGTTGTTGTCTTTTTGTCTACATAAGGAAGAAAAGAGCAATAAGACCACGCGCTGGAGGACAACTTTATTTTCTATAATGGCCCATTGGATTAACACAGCAGGAGTCCCTGCTGTGTGAGTCCTACCGGGGTCTGCCTTTCTGTAATAGACACGCAGTAAGAGATAGGCTGAATCAGTCACTAACTGTGCGCCTCTCACAGTTGATCGCGGGGTTTTATTTAATTTTAAACATTACAGTAATGTAGCAGGGGGCCTCCGGAGCTGAACCACATTGATTACAAGTCTGGAGACCCCCTATTTCCCAAGATAAAGGCCCCGTAATGGGGTGTCGGTATCTCCTATGCATGGAAATGTCCCGATCATGTGACGCGAGACATTTCCATGCATAGGAGATACCGGCACCCCATAACGGGGCCTGTATCTCGAGAAGCAGGGGGTCCCTAGACCTCAAATCAACAAGGTTCTGCTCCGGAGACCCTCTGCTACTGTACATTACTGTTATGTTTAAAATGAAATATCTAGTGAGCACCAATACACAACCTACCCCATGCCCCCACATACTGTAAAACCAATATTTATTTTTATTGACACATGATTAATACCACAGGCTGGTGGTGGTCCCCACGGGTGTCCGCAGGCCAAACAGTGCACCCGGGGGGGTACCCACAGGTGTCTGGGGGCCTCTGGGTGTTCCCCGCTAGGCTCTGTAGCCTCCAGGTGGTCCCCATTGGTCCCTGCAGGCCCCAACGGGGTCCACGGGTGGTCCCTGCGGGTGTCTGGGGATCCCCGGTGTCATCCCCACAGGTGTCTGGCGGCCCTTGGGTGGTTCCCACGGGTGTCTGTGGGCCCTTGGGGGGTCCCCTTGGGTCCCCGGGGCCCCCACAGCTGTGGGGCCCGTAGGAGTCCATGGGACTCACTGTAACAGTGTAGTAAAATCAGACAAAGTCACCAGACACATGCGTTGGATGTTAACCTTTCTTTTATATAAAAGATGGGGAAAAGAGCCAGACTGTCCCCTTGATTTAACGTGGTGAGAGATCACCGCCCACTAACCATAGCACAGTTTACAAACACAACAACTTTAAGGGGTCCGGCCACCCCTGCGACTTCCTTGGGAAATTATAACTTCACTACCTCGTAGCCCAAGTACAGGTAGCTGGCATTAGTGAGGCTCCACACAACAAGTTCATCTAGCCGCTGCAGGGGCAGGTGTCTCAGGTACTGGTTGTACCATGACGGGAAGATTACGGAAACTTGGGACCCACTGTCCAGAAGAACATTGCACTCCTTCCCTTCAATAGAAGCTTTCACTCTGGACGACAGGCCAAGAATACTAATCGGCAGGTTGGGATGCCCCTATTTGTCTGTGGGGGTGTTATTCATGGAGCTTCTATTTGCGTTGGGCCTAGTATGCTCCTTTACCAGGTTGCTCTGTCGTTTCCCTCCTTGAAAGCTTCTTTATTCAATTGGTACCCTCCAGTGAGCAGCCCGATGTCCGCGCTCCCCATACTGGAAACAGACCATTCCTCGGTCTCTAGGAAAAGTACTTAGTTATGGTTGCATCTGGGGATCGCAATCACAACACCCTAATAGTGTCTAACCCTCGGCCTCTCAGACTCTCCGTAAGCATCTTTCACTTTTCACCATCAGAATACTGCCAGTTCGTATCATTTGGGTTACGGTTTCCATCCAATTTTCAAAACCGTCCTTCCCTGCAGGGATGAACTTCACTCCAGAGAATGTCCTTAACCATTTATAGGGGATGTTCTCACTGATAGTTTAATGACTGTCTAGTACTTTTCCTACAGCTTGTAAGGGAGCATATGGAAAGGAGGGGGGGGGGAAATCTCATTCAAGGGCTTTGGGGAGACTGTACACATCTCGCTCATAAGCTCGTCGAGTCTTCCATTCCTTTTAGTAACAGTTATTTGTCATGATAATATCATGAGATTGTTCCAGAGTACATGCAACCAGACACGTGGATTCTCTTGATAAGGCTTATTTATTGAGCCTTAAAAACATACAGCACACAAAAACAAAATAGCTTCTCTTCAGCATACAAAAACAAAATAGCTTCTCTTCAGCAGACAAAAACAAAATAGCTTCTCTTCAGCATAGAAAACAAGGCAGCTTCTCTTCAGCATGCAGGATACAGACAGTTATCAAACATGTACTTTGAAAAACAGACCTTATAGCAGTAATCTCTTCAGTATTTCAGTCCTGTCTCCTGACCAGCTAGCTTGCATGTGTGTACAGCCTGGGGTTTTTAAAACACCTTGATTATGCAGCTGGGGTCAGACTAATTAAGCAGCCCTTCTCAACTGAAACTTAACCATGTCACTGCTGCACTGCAAGCCTAAACATAGGTTTGCCAGGTATATGGATGGTGATGTTCATTCACCCTGTCACAGAGATATTATGTATTTTAATGAATCTGGTGCTGCAGGGGTAATGGTACAACAATTTCAATTTAAAAATACAATATATTGGGGTTATGACAGGTCAAGAATTTTTCTGGGTCTGTGCTTGTCTTCAAAGATTTAATTGAGGGACCTATCATGGATGGCCCACTAAAAGTGACACGTGTTGTTTAGAACGTCATAAACGCTAGCCAGAGATGATTCTGTCAGCCTCAAAGAAAAATAATTATTATTTATTAAAAATTAGAATATCATGTGATGTCATCTACTGTGCATACTAAGAGTTACGTGTGTGTGTGTGTGTGTGTTCGTGGCACAGAGTGGCATGTAATGAGATTAAACACTGTATGGGTAAGAGGTGCCAAGGACAGATATCTCTTTGTCACTCAAATTTAGGATAAAGACTGTCATGATTAGTCTCATCGATCATGACCACCTGAATCTATTGATGCAACACATGTGTCTCTAGGTATTAGAGAAGGGAAGTTATGAGTGTGTATATACTGAGGAAAAACTTCAACGTTGTTTGGCAGAAGTTTTTTTTTTTTTTTAGTCTCATAAAACTTTCAATCTTGCAGCTGATTTACGACAGGGGTGGGCTGATGTTGTTTCAATGAGGAAAAATAGTACATATGAATGAGCAAGGTATTAGGAAAATCATATTTCAACAGAGGTGTGTTTTGGGCCAAACACGTTTAATTTAATTTCTGCGCTAGTGACCTCTCTGGTAGAAATTCCTGATATGTGGTAACGTAATGTATAGGGATTTCTGTTTTATCCTATTTTAAGAAACTTTCATGCATTTACTGTAATTGTAAATGCATGAAAGTTTCTTAAAATAGGATAAAACAGAAATCCCTATACATTACGTTACCACATATCAGGAATTTCTACCAGAGAGGTCACTAGCGCAGAAATTAAATTAAACGTGTTTGGCCCAAAACACACCTCTGTTGAAATATGATTTTCCTAATACCTTGCTCATTCATATGTACTATTTTGTACTAGTATGTCCTGGCAATCCTTTTCTGTAATTTAAGCACTGTATTTTTATATATATTAAACATTTAATAAGTAATTCTTTGGGCTCTGAATGAACTTTTGCATGCTCTGAAGAGAGTATTTACATTTTAGGACACAATGTGCTACAATAGGGTCTGGACCCGATCTACTCACTTTTAAAACAGCAGGGACACCCGCGCTCTCCAACACAACCACCCCAGGGACACAGGTCCACAGGGGCAGCTTCACGTAACCTCTACACATTGGAGACCGCGGGTGTCTCTGCTGTTTTAAAAGTGAGTAGATCGAGTCCGGACCCTATTGTCATACCAGCACTTAGATTGCCTGCCCCCCCACCTCCTCTTTGTTCCTATTGTTATTCATTCTTTATGTGTACCAATGCTATTATCTCCTTATTGCCTATCCCCGGGGTTTTAATAAAGTACTTGCCACTCAGTGCGCCTTTCTGACTGCTGTTTTTTCTTATCTGTGAGCTCCCTTCCAGGAGCTCATGTTTTTCAGGGGGTGTGGAGTCCCATAGGCAGACGGCAGCAAGAGGGCTAATATTCCTATAAGACAGCACCAGCGCGGAGTGACTCTTCTGTTTCATACATATATACAGTGTTCGACAAATCCGTCGCCCGCACGCCCGTGGCTACTGGATAAGGCTGCTAGCGACCCATGCTGCGGCTCTATGAATTCCCCTGTTCGCGGCCAAATTTCTTTATTTTTTAAAATAAATAAATAATCCCCCTCCCTGATTGGGCTGATGCGGGGAAGAGGGCTGCTGGCAGCTCTGGCTCAGCCCCTACCCCCCACCCCTTCACCTGATCTCTGCTTGCTGCCTGGTGCGGGTGGTAGGCTGGGGCGGGTGGTAGGCTGGGGGGGTCCCCGCTTGCTGCCCATGGTGGGAGGTAGGCTGGGTCCCCATGGGTGCAGCCTGGTGCGTGCTAGTCAGGCGCTTCCCCTCTGTCCCACTCTCCTTTGGCACCCGCGCGAGCAGGGTAATGGGAGCGGGTAAGAAAGGCAGGCTGGCTGCTCTGACTCTCGTCCCCATGGCTGCAGCCTGGGCGGGAGGTAGAGGGGGGTGGGGCACGCATGCGTACGAGGTGGGGGGGGGCAGGCAAAGTTCCCTGTCTGGCCACGTTTCCCACCTGGGAGGTTGGTGTGGCCGTGTGACTGACCCCCGCTTGCCCCCGATCCCCCCCGCAACTCCTGCCCGACCTCCCGCCTGGCTGCCCGACACCCCCCGCATTGCTTCCCGACACCCCGCCTGGCTGCCCAATCTCCTGCAACTCCGCATGGCTGGCCGACCTCCCCTCCATCATGGCTGCCCGACACCCAGCTTGGCTGCCCGACCAATCGCACCTCCCGCCCGGCTGCCCGACCTCCTGTCTGGCTGTCCGACCCCCCCCCCGCATGGCTGCCGACACCCCGCCTGGCTGCCTGACCTATTGGGTGCAGCCTGGTGCGTGCTAGTCAGGCGCTTCCCCTCTGTCCCACTCTCCTTTGGCACCCGCGCGAGCAGGGTAATGGGAGCGGGTAAGAAAGGCAGGCTGGCTGCTCTGACTCTCGTCCCCATGGCTGCAGCCTGGGCAGGAGGTAGAGGGGGGTGGGGCGCGCATGCGTACGAGGTGGGGGGGTAGGCAAAGTTCCCTGTCTGGCCACGTTTCCCACCTGGGAGGTTGGTGTGGCCGTGCGACTGACCCCCGCTTGCCCCCGATCCCCCCCGCAACTCCTGCCGACCTCCCGCCTGGCTGCCCGACACCCCCCGCATGGCTTCCCGACACACCGCCTGGCTGCCCAATCTCCTGCAACTCCGCATGGCTGGCCGACCTCCCCTCCATCATGGCTGCCCGACACCCAGCTTGGCTGCCCGACCAATCGCACCTCCCGCCCGGCTGCCCGACCTGCCGCAACTCCTGCCCGACCTCCTGTCTGGCTGTCCGACCCCCCCCCCCCCCCGCATGGCTGCCGACACCCCGCCTGGCTGCCCGACCTATTGCACCTCCCGCCTGGTTGCCCGACCACCCTGCCTGGCTGCACGGCTGCCCGACCCCAAGCCCGCAGCTAGCATGTGGAGAAGCATGTGGAGGACAAGCAAGCCCTGGATGAACAGGTGGGCCTCCTCCCTTCCAATGAATACCCATCCAGTCACCCACCCACTGAGTTTGTCTGTGAGTGTGTGTCTGTGAGTGTGTGTCTGTGAGTGTGTGTCTGTGAGTGTGTGTCTGTGAGTGTGTGTCTGTGAGTGTGTGTCTGTGTCTGTGAGTGTCTGTGAGTGTGTGTCTGTGAGTGTGTCACCATCTCCCAGGCTCCCTCTCCCTGTGTCACCCTCTCCCTGTGTCACCCTCTCCCTGTGTCACCCTGTCCGTCGCCTTCACCCTCTTTCCTGTCGCCCTCACCCTCTTTCCTGTCACCCTCACCCTCTTTCCTGTCGCCCTCACCCTTTCCCTGACGCCTTTCCCTGTCGCTCACTCTCTCTCTCTCTCTATCGCTCACTCTCTCTCTCTCTGTCGCTCACTCTCTCTCTCTGTCGCCCTCTCTCTGTCGCCCTCTCCCTCTCTCTGTCGCCCTCTCCCTCTCTCTGTCGCCCTCTCCCTCTCTCTGTCGCCCTCTCCCTCTCTGTCGCACTCTCCCTCTCTCTGTCGCCCTCTCTCTGTCGCCCTCTCCCTCTCTCTGTCGCCCTCTCCCTCTCTCTGTCACCCTCTCCCTCTCTCTGTCGCCCTCTCCCTCTCTGTCGCACTCTCCCTCTCTCTGTCGCACTCTCCCTCTCTCTGTCGCACTCTCCCTCTCTCTGTCGCCTCTCCCGTCCTCTAACCATATCACAGTTTATAAACACAATTTTACAAACATATACATTTCCCTCCCTTTCCAGCACAATTGTCCCGGTAGTCCCTGCGATATCCCTGGGGCCCCAGTTACTGGGCAGCACCAATGGATGAAAATCGTTGCAGGCCTGTGTTGTGGCAAATGGAGGCGGACCAGCTGTTTATGTGCTGGGATCCCCGTGGGCAATTGTGCTTGCGCAGGTCACTCCCTTGCCTCAAATTATACACACTTCTCTGTTATGGGCTTTGGGCAGCCCGGTTCTGTGGGGAATGGTCAATAAATGGCTCTGTGCCACCAGCAAATCTGTCCCTTTCACTAGGGGTAGCACGCAAGACTGTCGGCCGAGCGCTCCATGTGGGAATTCCCATGCCTGTGGTTAGGAGTAGTTACTGCCTCTTTCTCCGGGGAAAGACTTGTCTCTCTCTTTTGAGTTACCTCTGCACACCTTGTGCTCCGTAGGCCAACTAACTGACTCCTTTCTGGTCCCATGACCTTTTCCTTTCCCTCCCTCAGCCGTTGGTCAGAGCATGTCACGTGCTCTTATTACAGCAGCAGGGACTTCTGGGAGTTGCAGTCTATCTGCTGCTGCTCTGTTTTTGGCTCATTCCCAGCAACACACACACACACCATTCCTGTATCTCTCCCTGGTGCTGTTGATCTCCTATCAAAATGCTGAGAGCTGTGATGGGTCAAGCAACTGGTATACACACAGATACACTCAGGGGTGCTACATACTGTATACACAAAGAGCAATTTTTAAGTTAACATATGTTTACTGAGAAGAAATAACACCACATTCCAAACCTACGAGGCTGAATGTTACAGTACTTCTTTTTTCTGTTAAATATTTGTATGCAGGTACCATTTAGCTCTGCAGTGTGGTGACCTATATTTTGATTGTCAACTGAATTGTGATAAGATTTATCTGATCACTGAATAATACAATATATAAATTCTGGGACTTAAGCTGTTTTTCAGCAACACTGATCAACCCCTTCATCATAAGATGTACAATTCACCAACCAAATCACTGCATTCACATACTGCAATAATGGATGTATTGTAGCATTACATTCACCCTCTGTATCTATGTGTCTTTTTATGATATAAGTCTGTTGCTTTAAACAATTGGAACCATAACAACATTTTTTTTTTCTAAAAGATTATTCCCTTAAAATTTTTACTGCATATGAAGTAGTAAAAACACATTTCCTCCTGAACAAACAACAGTTATATAAAGCACTGCAAAATCTAGCACCAGAGGAACCGAAACAAATATAATTGTACGCATTTAGCTGGTGTTGTTGATGTAATGGATAAATTGAATAAGAGTCCCTGAGGATATGCACAGTGTACTGATTGTAACTTGGCAGCTGTATGTAAACTCAAAAGGGGTGTATATCTGATAAAACTGATGGATTGCAGGGCTGGATTGCTTCCTCTTCTCTTAGTTTCTCACAACACTGTTTAGATTTGACTTCCCCTCTCAGCTCTAAAGCCAACTCTTGTTTTCTCAGGCTTGCCCATGTTTGAGAAGTTACGTAGGGCTTTGTGGTTCTATTAATATATGTGCAACATGAATACAAAGGTGGCATGTTTAAAAAACAGAAAACAAAGAAGGTGCCCTCCGAGGCCCAATGATGTCAAATCACTTAAATTGTTTCTTTTAACAATTTTTTAACTGGGGTTAAAAGAACAAAATAAGCAAAAAAAAAAAATCATGGAAAACACCTTATTCTGTAGCTCCTAGAGTATCAAAGAAGGCTTTAAAATATAACCTTCAACCACATTATGAATGAGTTTTTCCCAAAACATCTGAAATACTATTTCAAAACATGCCCACTCTTTGGCATTAAACTGAAGCAAAACAGTAATTGATAACAAACAGAAATACAGTAGCACAAGACATTACTCCCCCAGATGACACAGCATATCTTAGCACAAATTAAAATATGATACAATGGCAATGCTGATGAAACATATCACAATATATCCCAACATTTCACACCAGAAGCAACAATGAAACCTACTACATCTGTAGTAGGGCCAACAATGTATTTTAGAGCCACACATGAATATGGGAGTGTGACAGGTAGTTTCACTGCCTAATCAGTTTGCATGTGTAGCTGCTGAGTGTAACTTCTAAGAATACCCTTCAATATGTGTTAGACATTTGAAACATGGTCGTCCATTTTGCAAGGGAGAACTTTAAACATGCTCAAGAGAATCAAGAGGGATATTATAACCAAAATGCTCACATTAGGGTGTTCGAACCTGGGGACCAAGTGATGTTGCTTTTAACTAGTTGTGAGAGTAAACTTCTAGCCAAATGGCAGGGCCTATTTGAAGTAATCCGACGCACAGGAGATGTTAATTACGAAATCTCTCAACCAAGATCCAGGAAGGGTGAACAGATCTACCATGTAAACTTACAGAAAACCTGGAAAATGCAGAGATCTCTATTCATTCACCCTGTGAAAGTGGAAATGGATCTTGGTCCTCAGCCCCCATAGGGGAACACTTTTGGTGACAATCAAATCCCTATGCGAAGCCAGTTAACCTCTGAACAGAAAGGGGACTTGTTAGAGATATTTAACCAATTCAGGGATTTGTTTTGGATCTCACAGGGCAGACAAATTTAGTTTTGCATGTGTCCCAGATGGGAAGGTAAGGTTTTGTGTGGACCTCCGAAAGGCAAATGCGGTATCCAGGCTTGATGCATACCCGATGCCAAGATTGAACAAATTGCTTAACTCCCTTGGTACGGCAGAGTATACAGTATATATTCACACTTGATCTCCCAAAAGGATACTGGCAAATACCTATAGAAGACGAGTCCACTCCGATGGGTTTATACCAGTTTGTGATGATGCCATTTGGTCTGCATGGAGCCACAGCCATGTTCCAGAGACTCATGGATAATGTGCTAAGACCTGATAGGGCTAATGCCGCAGCCTACCTGGGCGACATTGTCATCTACAGTAAACACTGACAGGCCCATCTAAAAAGGCTAAAAGCTGTCCTCAGGTATCTGAGAGAGGCAAGGCTCACCACCAATCCTAAGAAATGTGCCTTAGAGAAGGTGGAAACAAAATAATTAGGCTATTCTGTTGTGGGTGGCAAGGTAAAGCCACTGACCAGTAAGGTAGCTTATCTGAAAGAAGTTCTGATTCCACAGACAAAGACATACAGTAAGTACACTCCGTGTTACAGTATGTTTAACAAGTTATTACCAGCACTTTATCCCAACTTACTCTGCAATTATGGCAACCCTAAGAGACCTCACAAAATAATGTGCGCCTGTCCAAATGGTATGGTCTAGAGAATGCCCCTATAGGCCCAAATGGATAAGTGCTGGATCATGCCCCCATAAAGTGTCTAAACTCCACGAAGGAGTCAAATGCCAGGTTAACACGTTGGTATATGGCACTCCTACCCTTCTCGTTTGAGATACAACACAGGCCCGGCAAAGGAAAATACCAATGCAGACTTCATGTCGCAAGGAGTGGAGGGTTGGGCTTTAGTTGTGTGGGGCCCCAGCCACACACAAACAAGGGGAGGAATGTAACAGGGTAGTTTCATAGCCTAATTACTTTGCATGTGTAGCTGCTGAGTTCAGCGCTGAGCTGATTAAATCTTAGCTCTTCGCTGGGTTTAAAAGCCTGGAACTTGCTGCAGTCTGGGGCTTACCCTGGAACCCTAAAGAACCATGCAGTTACTGGAATAGCAGACCCCTTTTCTTGCTTAAAGACTGAGCCCTGTGAACCAAAGGCTCAGCCATGTTATGTAAAGTGAACAAAATAAGGCGCAAACAAATAAAATTTATATTTTGTGAGCAAACTCAGATGCAGCCTAAACACCTGCGGTAACCCAGACCGCAAAACACACTAAACCAAACAAACTGGTGTTCGTGGCGCAAATTGAATGTGAATATAACAGTGCAATATAAACGTGCAATAAATCCAGTGAATACAAATAGACACTGATATCACTTATACTGCAACTCCATGGAACATGATCCTCTAAAGTGGTTACTCCTTGAAAAACCTCATGTAGAAAAGAAAGCACAGATGCGTGCAATATGGTGCATTAACATTTTACTTTCATATTGCATGCATCTGTGCTTTCTTTTCTACATGAGGTTTTTCAAGGAGGAACCACTTTGGAGGATCCTGTTCCATGGAGATGCATTATAAGTGATATCAGTGTTTATTTGTATTCACTGGGTTTATTGCACGGTTATATTGCACTGTTACAGTATATTCACATTCATTTTGCACCACGAACACCAGTTTGTTTAGTTCAGCCATGTTATGAACTGTATGAATATACTAAACCCTGCTGAAAGTAAGCCGCTTTATGTTATTTTGTACATACGCTGGATGTAAGCTCTTTTTGTATTCCACGTTTTAAGGCTAAATAAAAAAATCTATTCTCAGAACCCACACGTGTTCTCAGGGCGCCTACTCACTGCAACAGAGAATTTTCGTTAAATTGAATAAAAGTTAAGAAAATAGATATTTGTTGAATTTATGATATAGATTTCTTGTAATTGCAGTTCTCTGATCATTTTTTCAATGTTTGTGTGTCAGTTGAATGCCATGCCTGAGACAATGAAACCGTATGTGTCTTCAAACCATTCATCGTGACCATAAATGGCTTTCGGCCATACACTATGCACCAAATTGTTTCGTAAAATACATTGCGGGGCAGCTTTTCTAAGTGACAGTATGCACTATATCACACCTTATCAGTATTGCTCCCAATAACAACTCTAGAAGAGTTGTGGTTTAAATGCAGTATATTGTCCCTTTTCATAGTGAGTATTAATGAAGATAATGCATATTCAAACAGCATTTACTAAAACTGAGATCCATACCACTGGTGTTATAAGATGTTTCTTGGAATACCTGCTCTCATTGAGCGATTTGGACTTAAACATCCCTTCAAAGTTGTAATCCCACCTCCTTCCAAAGTAAAATAATCACACTGCTTTCACATATGTATTATTGTCCAATTGTTTTAGGGGGGCAATCCAAGCCGGGTTTTTTTCTTCCATTCCCCCCCTCCCCCCCCCTCCCCCACTTCAATGTATTGTTGAATTCATAGGATTAGAGTGAGCTTGATTTAGCTGCACCTTTATTTAGCCAGAATGTACCGTGGCCTCAGATCCCACATAACATGTGGGGAATTCCAGAGATAGATGCCCCCTGGGTGCAGAGGAGTAGTGTGAAAGAGAAAAGAAGATTTGATGACAGTTGCTGTGGGAAGCACAAAAGTTGGCAGAGACATGAAGGACAAAGACAGGGCATTATTAATGGAGATAACATGCAGGGTTGTGTTGTTGCCCCATACTCAGTGACGGATTTCCCATTAGACCGGAGGGGTGAAAAAAAAAAAACTGCAAAGATCTATATACAACTATTTTATTTCACTGCACATGGCATAAAGTGTTTGAAATAAAGCATGGAATGCAGAAGGAGGAGGGGGGCCTAGTGCGGCAAAACTTTGGGGCGGCAAAAATGGCCGCCCCCATATACTTTTGCCGCACTCTCGGACCTATTGGGCCTAATGGGAAGTCACTTAGCTGTTGCTGCTGCCTCTTTACCTGCCACCCGCCTTCTGAACCGCAGCGCCAAATGACGCCGCGGACGTCACCAACGTGATATCACACGGCGTCTCGTTGCCATGGCAATGCGACGTCGCAGCAGCAAATTACATCATGATGTCGCGTTACCATAGCAAAGCAACGCTGTGCGATGTCACGTTGGTGACGTCCGTGGCATTTTACGCTGTGGTTCAGAAGGCGGGGGAGGCAGCAAAGAGGCGGCCGCAACATTTAAGTGCCTAGTGGTGGCAGATTTTCAAATCCCATACTACACTATAGTTGCTATATATTGAGATGAAATGCATATGATATCATGCCTATCTACATCTAGATTATCAGTGCACTTTGCACCATGTTCTGCTTTTGGTTGTGTCAAATTTAAGAATGCCATGAAAGTCTTCCTAAAACCTGGAGGATTTAAATGCTAGCGAAAGGTGAAATAGTGGTAGAAAGTTTGATGCATCCTATTACAATATATGTATCATATAACTATAACTATATAACTACTGTACATACTCCTTTCAACCCTCTCTCAATCAGACACGGATGTATATGGGACAAAACAATGGTCTGCATCACAGCACAACAGCAGACAGACATAACATCTACTTTATGCCACACTGAAGTGTTTATCTTTGCTTATGGTAAGAGAACTTGAAACGCAAGTCTCGTTTTCATTCTGCTGTGAAGTACATTCCTGGATAGCTTGTTCAGCTGCTATTATTTTATCACAGTTTTACTTTCCATGTTGCTGACAGAATGGCGTGAAAGATTTACTTTACCCCAGTACAAGGCCGTTCACCAACATTCTTAGAAAACTCTAGATTGTTCCTGCAACTATATTGGTTAATTCTGTTCATTTGCATTATCTGCCACTGTTTGGTATCTTAGAACATACTTGAAAATAACATGTGTATCTCAACATGATTTTCCTGGATAATGATTTTGTAATTAAATAAAGTCTTTGCTTCTGTGCCTCTCAATTTCTAAATAATGGGAGCCTTTTGATTTGTCTTGTCTATACTGTATATCTAAAATGATGATTGCATTCTTCATGCATTCCCCCTTTAACATATAAAAATATTATCAATTGTGCTAAAATCGCAGTTTGACATTGAAAACATACGTAATGTAGTATTCATCTCAGTTTAGAAATAGCAGAGCTGGGTTATCAGTGGCTAATGGTATTCTGTATGTGCCATGCATTCTCTTACCTGAGTTCCTAAAGATGCAACCATCATGTGAGTAAGAAGTTTAGCTGCAAACATGGAAGACCTTGTACAGAATAATTGTGAAAGAATGGCCAAAGTAAACCCTGCAGACAAGAAAAAAACAACCACTTTTAACATTAGTGTTAGAGCAGCAATACTCTCCAAAATGAATGGAAAGTGAGATTCATATTATGATACTAACTTGGTTCACATGCATAATCCCCTATTTTTAGTATTAGAGAGTTATTGATATATTTTTATTTTTGTGAGTCTGTGTAGATATTCATTCAACTCATTGTGGGGTGCTGAGCTGTCTAAGCGTACTTAATATCGTACCCCTCAGTCAACAAGGGGGAAAAAAACACCAAAAAAAGTCCCAGTTCTTTCTTATAACTAACTAGATGTACAATCTGAAGACCTTGGTTAAAACCTTCCCAGTGAAGTGCATTACAGAAGGACAATGTTTTTTTAATGTAATTAAATATATTTCTATAACATACAGAAGTCTCAAAACACAGGTTGTTTTAATGCAACTTGCATTAGGAGTGACTGAGAATATGTATTCTGGGGGGGGGGGGTTATCTACTAAACTGTGATAGTGGATATCCAAGGAGACCGTCTGTCCACTCTAGGATGACTCCCACAGCTGTCCAGCTAAATAAGGAAATATGTGGAGCAGGAAAGTAGCCTTCTGGAGGTACAGGGTAAGAGCCACTTGCAGACACGCTTCCCATGTGGGGCCAGCGGCCAAGGATAGAGCTCACGCAGCTCACAATGGTCCATCCCCTCTGTTGCTCCCGACCGTGTGTTCCCTGAAAGGGTGAATGACGTACTTCCTGCGCGACCGCGATACAATGGTAAACAAGGGTAGAGATGATCGATATCAGCGCTGCTCCGTTAGATAACAGACTCACCAGGTAAGGTAAAAGCAGTTTATTAAACCTACATAAAACAGATACTAAAGAACATAACAAAAAGAACTCTTCCCACGCGTTTTGGGCGAGTTCGCCCTTTCTCAAGGAGTGTAACAAGACATGAAGGGAGGGTGTTATTTATAACTCCCTTCTAATGGTTGTCTAATGTATTGCACCTGATTAAGTAACATTTATGCAAATTTCAACACACAGGGCTCATTTCAAATAATCACTCCTTGAGAAAGGGCGAACTCGCCCGAAACACGTGGGAGGAGATCTTTTTGTTATGTTCTTAACTATCTGTTTTATGTAGGTTTAATAAATTGCTTTTACCTTACCTGGTGAGTCTGTCATCTAACGGAGCAGCGCTTATATCGATCATCTCTACCCTTGTTTAAACTGTGATAGTGCTACTCCCATTTCCCAATCCGTGCCTCGATCTGCAGTATCTGCAGTTTAATGAATATCCCTCTGAGTGATATTTGTCAAATTCCTGCCTGCAAAACTGGTGCAATACTGTACATATGTAAAAATACTAGACACATTTACAAAAGAGCACGTCACTTTCAATTAAATTTTCTCTTTAATACATCTGGTGTTTTTCGTTTTTTTACCCTAGACTTGCATTTAGAAGATGTAGATAAACGTATAGACTGTGGATCAACCCTATTCTTGGGAAGTTGTAATCCTGGACACAGGACAGTAGGTCTGGAGAATTGTTATTATTGAGCATTTGCTCATTTACAAGATGGCCAATGGGCCACTTCTACCTGTCAAACAATCAGTGACCTCATAGAACATAGGTCAATGTTCCTTATTAGCTTGTTAGTACAGTAGCTTCTTGTTGACAGCCTTTTTAATCTCTAGAAAATGATGGTACTGTATCTTGGAAACAATTGTTCTATGAACCATGAGTTATAATTAAAAAGAGGCACTACTGGAACTCAAAACATACTGAAACAATGCTAGAAAAAGCACACATTGGTACTGTACACGTTATTTTTTTTTACATAATTAGCTACTACTCTCAATATAAGGCAGTACAAATTAGTGAATCTGGCAAAATTCAGTTTGCGGGGGGTTTTTTGGGGGGGGGGAGTTGAAGAAAATTGGGAAACAAATGTGTACATGGAGCAAATATTTTCCCAATATTTTCATCCGAACTTCATAACTTGTTAACTTTTGTCTGCCTTGTCGTGGCTCGCAGGCTCACAACGCTTTGGCCAAAGGGTTAAACTAAATGACCCTTTTTCAAGAGAATATATAAGTATTTTACTGTGTATTTCTGTCATGTTGGATGTAGCATTGGGCTTCTCTGTCGTCTGTTGTATACATATGCCTTGCTCAATAGCACTCCATTTTGACACTTAAATACATACATATATTTTGTGGGGGCTCAGGGTTTCCCAAAAAGAGCTTGGTGGGGTTTTGTGTTCTGTTAACTTTTGTCTACAAGCTAAAGTTATCCGCGTAAACTTGCAAACTTTATTTTTTCCATTTTTGAGTATTTCAATGTAAAAAATTACTAGTGGTGGTTTATCCCGAACTCGAATGAATTTGCGAACATTTAAAAATGCTAAAAATACCATTTGTGCGGTGAACTACAAATTTTGTAAAAAAAAAAGTGCCCATCTCTATTGTGTATCACATGGAAAGAAATCATGGTAAATGTCACATTTCTTTTTCAGTTGCGTATCTTCCTCATAACAATTTTTGCAGTCACTAACCTGAAATACAAATGAATCCAGCACAAAAAAAAGCTTCATTATATGAGGAAAGGCTGTCAGTATGCGCATACACGGCATAGGAAGACATGTGAGAGCAGCCACATTCCACGTAGTCAGCTGTATCTGACACAACTTTGCAGAACTGACCATTTGGCTGCCACCTACAAAAACAAATTGCATATTATTATTGCAACATTTAGGTTTAACATAACCATTTCACTAACTTTCCGGTTTATCGAAGAGAAAAAACGGGGGATAGATGTGTGAAACTTTCACACAAGTCTGTGAAAGTCATCAAATATTTGCTAACCATTAAAAACGTGCCCTCTTTAGCAAATTTGCTCGGCAGTCTTTACTACGAATAACAAAAATAGGGCATAGGCAAATAGGAATGCACAATTAGAATTTTGGAGTTCAAGTTTGAACTTGGTAGTGTAAATTACTGATATAGAATAAGTGATGACTGAGGAGTTAACTGATTGAGTCAAGTGATGATTATAATGAGTGACTGACTTTAAATAGTTAGAAGTGAGGAGAAGGATCCTACTGGCGGATGACATGCCTCTACCTCCTTGTGCAGGTCAGAAGGTGTGCTGGGCAACACGGGTCCCGACTATTTTTACCCATTTCTGAAGGTCAGAATTCCTTATGCCTGAGCATAGGCATTGTATATAAATGCAATACATATAGTGGTACTTGGAGGATGCTGAAAAGAACTAATGCTCCGGGTGTTACAGGGCACTAGGGCAGGGTACCCAACAGTACCACCTCTTACCGTTCCTGTGAGAGAACCATCAGATTCCTAAGGACTGCAAACAAGGAATGTGATACAGAGCTAACTCTAGCTCTTTTGTTTAAATGTTCACATGCACGTAAGTTTTATACAAATTGCAAAATGGCAACAAAAAACAAATGCTTTGCAGAACTTTTCGATATATATCAGAAAATACTGTACAGTATGTTCACAAACCAAACTGAGGGAGGGAGAGGTGTGTGTACAATATATAATCTTGTCCCGCATTTGTCGGTCTTCAGGAACTGCGGTTCCAAGCCTCTCTTCTCCACATTGCTCCAACAAATTTACTGATTTCATCTTTTTATCTTACTGTACTTGTAGTTGTTGTTTTAGTCTTTTGATATCCCTTGGAATCCAGTCAAGTACCAACCCCAACCAACGATCATCATTTTCTTGTGCGATATTTTCAGCCCACTGGCATTTTTCATTTGTTTACCCTTGTGATAACGTCACAGGCTTTTGTTTGGTTTCAAACCCATCCATTAATTTTCCTGTCTCTTTGTGTAATACCTAGCATACATATCCCCATTTCATTGAGTTCTCTGAAGTTTCTTAAAATCTTGGCATTTAGGGTCAAGATTCCCATACATATGTATGCACAGAAAAAACTGAATTCGGGAGCGCAAACAAACGGCTTGTATGTGTATGTATAAGTGATTTCATATGTGGAAAAATGAAAGAATGGCGTACATAATACAGGTTTGGACCTCTGGATCCATAAATCTGGATAGACTGGAAAAAAGTGGGATGGGGAAAAAAAGGGAAGAAAAGGGGAAAAAGAAGACAATAGTGTGATAACATCAAACAACAAAGATTGTATTGAGAAAAAATGGCAACTCACAAATGAAGAATAAGTATCATCCGGGAGAAGTATGGATTGGAATCCCTCCTGGCCCTTGGTATGAATGTCAGTCAAAGTCCATAATGTTTTCTGGCTTCCAGCCAGAGTTCACAGCTGTTTCTTGCCTGTTGGTCCTGTGTCTCTCCACATTCAGAGAACCTCCTCCCCTCTGCTCCACTCTTCCAGACGACCCGCCTGGGAATGTGACGTCAGTGCGTAGCCTCACTGGGAACCCGGATGGTACTCGCACAGTACAGGAGGATGGACAGAAGGTACACAGATCTGAAGGACACCATAGGACCAATAATTCCTGGCACCAGTCCTGTATGCACAGCCAGAATACACTAGTTTGACACCTTTTTGAAGAACTGTGGAACGTTCACATGCAAGATTGTCTTGTTTCTTCCAAATGCCCTCCAACCCATTTTCATTCTCCTATTTATTTCATTCAAAAGGTTTTCATCTATTGATACATTCTGTCCAATGTGGACACAGTGTTCAACTTCTAGTTCTATTTCATTTATTTTGATCTTTGCATAGTGGGCATATTTGTTGAACATCCCTTTGGTGTTGCTGAGATTCATGTAGAGTCCCACCATCTTACATTCTTCTAGACAATGTCATGTGAAAATCGAAGGTAACTCAAGTATTCACTGTTGATTTTGATTCCCTTTTCTTCCGAATTTAATGTCCTGAACAATTCTTCAATTTTGCTGTGAAAAGCTTTGGTGTCTCCCTGTTGCAATCCATTGCTGAACTTCATCTTGCTTGTATCTTCATGTAAGTTAATGGTTAATGTGGCATTCTCGTAAATGTTTCTTATAAAACCAATGTACACTTTTTCAATGCTTTGTCATATTAATGCTTTAAAAACCACTGAGGTGTAGACAGAACCAAATGCTATTTCATAATCTATGAATTCTAAGCCAAGTGGTAGATCAAGATTCATTACTTCAAAAAATCACTTAATGTACTGTACGACTTGCCCATAGTATTGTATCCATTTGGAACTCTTGCTTGTTCTCTGGGAAAATTCCAGCCTTTGTTACAGCAAATTAGTAAATATATTCATACAAATCTTGCAAATGACGGGAGATAGACTGATTAGTCTGTAGTTCTTGAGGTCTTCTTTGTCTCCTTCACTGTAAATATGCATAACTATAGCATTAATCCATTATTTTTGTAATTTTCCAGTTCTTCAAGAAGCACATAAAGAGTCTTAGGCCGCGCGTATAGTGCCCGCGACGGGTGACGCGTGACATCGCCAACGCCGCTAGCGAAAGTTATATTTCACTTTGCGGAAGCTTTGTGGGCTTTCTGGCATTTGATTGGTTCAGGGGCTGTCACATGAGGTGACAGCCCTTGAAAAATCAAATATTGCCAGCTTCCAAATTTGACGACGCGAAGTCGCATTGTTGCCGTCGCGCTTACTATAAGCGCCCGGGCGGCAATGTATTTGTATTTGAGCGACATCACATCGCCATCGCCCGTCGCGGGCACTATACGCAAGGCCTTACCCAGGGCATTCCAATCTTCATGGATTATATTGCTTAGATTCATGGACTATCATTGGTGGTTTCTTGTCGTTCTACATCTGATAGATTATGTCATGTGTTATTGTACACTTTCATGTAGAAGTCCTCAACTCTAGAAACTTCTTGCAGCTACTAGCGTACACTATGTAGGCTTGAGGAGTATTGCACAGCTGTTCATATTCAATTCTTCTTCTTGCGCCTTTGGATTGCTTAATTTCTTGTCATTTACTCAGTTCTGCTTTGTTTCTTTTGATATTTTCTATCCTGTTTTTTGGTAGCGATTCTTCCAGTTCTTTCTGTGATTTAAACTGCAATCTTCATACAGATGCCCTCTCCGGTTCTGTCTTACCCTCTGTGCGGCTCTTACACGGGAACCCCCTGTAACAGGGGAGTAATCCCTGTTCAAGTAATGTACCTTTAATCTAGCAGTGTGGTGGTTAACTGCTGGTAGTCAATTAATAAACACCACCTGCCTGATTGCTTACAAAAGCCTGTCTGTTGAGACAGAAAGTGACTCCTTAGCTCTGACTGAGAGCTGAACTTTGGAGACAGAGGAGTGTTCTTGAGTCTCCCAGGAGAGACTGACCAAAAAAACACAAATCTCTGGAGCTGACCGGTCTTGAGCTCTGCACAGCATAGCTGATTTCAAGACACCAAATAAGACTTCTAAACCTGGATGCTGATTTTCTGTGCACGCACAGGTGCGGTTCCAGGAGAGCAGAGAAGCTTACTCTACAGCAGCTAACAGATAAGACTTTCATTATTAAGAGACTGCTTATATCTGCTTATTTCATGCTATATGTTTAATTTCACCTTATAAAGTCTCCAATTGTGTACCTCTGTGAACGTCCGTCTACATATGGTGTCCGAAGTGAGATGAGAGGTGTCTTTGTAGTTAAAAAGGACCGGAGATTTTTATGTGAATTTTTTTTTAATGCTTTTTGCCTACAAACAATCTGAGCAACTTAGAAAAAAAAACCTCATGCAGCAGAGATCAGAGTTAAAGGAATATACACCACAGAAAACTTACAAAACCACAGATGGACTCTTTGCCCCAATCCCAAGAGGAGAGAGACTGCGGAAGCAGCTAATCTTTTTTTGCCTATCACAAAGTTTAATATGGTAATTGAAATAGGGGTTTTGCCTTCCAGCCATAGTCAAGGTTCAAGAAGTGAGTCAGCCCTTAAAAGGGATAGGTGTTTGTTGTTTTCAAAAGTTTCGCTGAAGCAGTGAATACAGATGGTGACCCACGAGTGGTACTGATTTTGCAAATAAAGGTTGCCACACCGCATAGGGCTACCAGCTGTGAATGGAGTATATGCAGAAAAGTGTGAAAATTGATACAAGACTGTGCTGAAGCAGGGGAATTTTTAGCAAACAAATGCTGAGTGTAAAATTGCCCTATAGGGGAAAAAGTGATTTCTGAACTGTGTAAAAGGTTTTTCAAAACTAATTGCTGAATGTTGAGTCACCCTGCCGGGAATGAAAGAAATAGTCCACTGCAAAGAATGTTTTTTTTTTCTGCAAGTAAAAAAGTCTGCCTATATATATCTTGGGAGCAAAAACAGACACCCAAAGTGAAGTGTGAATGCCATAATACCCAAAGATGAGACTAAAAATTACTGAACTAAGGCAGAAAACCAAATTCTGTTGCTGAAGCGGAGAGATTGCACTAGCAAGTAAATGGTGTAAAGCAAACAGAAGTTTTTTCCTAGCAACTACACATTCAGCATACCTAATGAGAGATTATACCTAGCAAGTAAATGGTGTAAAGCAAATAGACTTTTTTTTACCTAGCAACTGCACATCTTGTATACTTGATAAGAGAAAATGCATGCACAGTACTGCTGATATTGAAAAAAAATTACCCAAGAAAGAAAAATTTTACAGAGATGCCTGTGAGAGCTACGACCCCTACAAGCAAAATATGCCCACTTGTAGGACTACCACAATTGGGGGTTCTAGAAAATACAGTGGCAACAGCTGCAATAGCGCCTCCTGAGGTCAGGAAGACAATTACACCTGATAGCCTAAAAATGGAGGACAAGATGCAGCGTTCCTGTAATGAACCCTACCCCACGGAAGAGTGGCCCTTCCAGTCCAATAAGGAGGAAGACATCTCTTACGGGGAACCCGAACCGAGTCACACCCACAAAACACCCCAAGAATGGTGGGGGTGCCTGAACTCAGCACGAACAGAAAAGACAGCTCCCTTTGATGACGAATATGATCAGCAGGAGACAGAGCGGGAGCAGTGGAGGATCACCGAATATTTCCGTCAGCTATTACAGTTGCAAGAAAAGCCGGGTGGATCCAGTGATGCTGCTGAAATTTCAAATGAAGATGGAGACCCCAATATCCCTGAAGGGACGGTGTCATCCAAATCAAAAAAGCGGAAAAAGAAAAGGAAAAGCGGTTCTTCACGTACCGCATATCCTGTGGAGGAAAAGGGGGACCGAGTTGCCCTGCAGCCTAGAGAAAATGGAGAATTCGTTCCGCGGTTAACCGAATATCCAGAGGGCCCAAGGCAGAAGTCATGTACCCCAAAGAAGTGTCTGTCCGGTGCCAACAGTGAGGAACCCTCAACCAACCATCCCAGGGAAGTGGAGCCGGAACCAGTGAGTGACGATCCCTTGACCAACCCTGAAGATGCCCTGAAAAATGCCAGGCATGACTGTGATATGCTCCGTGAACAATTGAAACAAAAGGAAGATGGTTACACAGAGCTACAGAAAAATAACGTGAGGCTACAAAAAGATGTGCTCACAATTTACTCTTTAGCCAGGACAGAATTGGACGATCTCAAGACTGAGCTAGATACTGCAAAGGCTACTATTTCCGCCATGGATGAAAAGCAGAGCCAATCTGATAAAATGATGGCTACGCTAAAGCGGAAGTATGAGGAGGTACTGAAGCAGATGACAGTCTTCCAGCAAGAAGTTCACACTCTTCGCATAGAGCTGAATGCCTCACAACAGGAGGTCAACAGTGTCCAGATAGAGGTAGACGTATCTCAGAAAGAGGTTCAGACACTCCGCAGAGCACTGGATGCCTCACATCATGAGACCAACAGCTGCCGCACAGACCTGGAAGTTTCCAGAAAGGAACTACACAGTCTCACTGAGGAGCTGGACATTGCTAAAGAAACTACTGTCAATCTTGATACAGATCTCAAAGTCTCTCAGAAGGAGCTTCAGACCCTCAACCTAGAGAAGGAAGTCTCACGCCAGGAGATTGTCATTCTCAAAGCAGATGTGCGTAAATGGAAGGAGGACTGCAAAGAGGTCCTGAAGAATACAGAGACTGAAAAAGGAGAAAATTCAAGATTAAAAAGAGAAAACTTAAAACTGAAAGAAGAAAATTTTCAGTTGACAGAAGAAGTCAAGGAAAAGTTTGAAGCAGAGCACCGACTGCAGAACCAAATGCAAGGTCTGCATACACACCTCCAGTATGCTGAGGAGAAGCAGCGAATGCTGCAGGAAGAAAAGCTGCAGGCTGCTAAAGAAATTGAAGTGCTGCAGGAACGTCTGATGACCAAGTATGTCCCCACAAAGCAGCATGAGAAACTGAAGGCTACCCTGAGCATCACCAAAGCAATGCTAAAAGCCAAGCTTAGAACCCAGGTGACGCGGCACAAAAGGGAGCACAAGAAGGTCCAGAAACAGAAACAAGTAACTGTGGCCCAAGCAAATAAGTTCATAGTGCTTCACAATGCAATAAAAATGTGGAGGCAAGCTCAGAGAAAGCAAAGCATGCAGATAAATTCCCTGAGAAGAGACTTGCAAGACGCACTCAAAAAACAGGGATCTGTCGCGGATGAGATTACAGTCCTACAAGGACAAGTATTGACCCTGACTAAGCGTCAGTATCCTACAGCCTCAAAAACCCATGAAGACAAGGGTACAGTGAGAGCTGGGAATACCGCTCATCTGAAAGACAAGGTTGCAAAATTTGAACCACCTAAACAAGCACTAGCAAAACCTTCAGCCACCCAGCAGGCAACAAAAGAAGGTACATGTGCTGAATTAAAACCAGAAGAATCCTTAGCTGATGAAGCTGAAAAGATGGGACATTCTCTGGAAGTGGGTGTGGAATTGCAACTTAATCTAAAAGGGGCTGTTTTTAAACGCTCTGCACTGCTGCCATACAGTATGCCTACAATAAGACGAGCACCCGACGCGAGGGAAATCTCATGACCGCGCACGTAGAAAAAAGACTATACTTGGAAAAAGTCCTCCTCGAGCGACTGAGGGGTGCTGATCTCAAACACCTACAGGAGGAGACACGAATAAACTGGAGGAAGGGCTCCAATCCCAACAGGACAGAGGGTTCTCTTCCTCCATCCACTCTCATTCAAGTCACTGAGATATCTAGAATGAGAGTGGAAGGATGGGCTTTGGCCGTGGCAAGCCTGAGCTTCCCACAAACAGGGGAGGTATGTAACAGGGGAGTAATCCATGTTCAAGTAATGTGCCTTTAATCTAGCAGTGTGGTGGTTAACTGCTGGTAGTCAATTAATAAACACCACCTGCCTGATTGCTTACAAAAGCCTGTCTGTTGAGACAGGAAGTGACTCCTTAGCTCTGACTGAGAGCTGAACTTTGGAGACAGAGGAGTGTTCTTGAGTCTCCCAGGAGAGACTGACCAAGAGAACACATATCTCTGGAGCTGACCGGTCTTGAGCTCTGCACAGCATAGCTGATTTCAAGACACCAAATAAGACTTCTAAACTTGGATGCTGATTTTCTGTGCACGCACAGGTGCGGTTCCAGGAGAACAGAGAAGCTTACTCTACAGCAGCTAACAGATAAGACTTTCATTATTAAGAGACTGCTTATATCTGCTTATTTCATGCTATATGTTTTGGGGCTGCGAGACATGCTTTACTAAGGGAGATGTGAATTAATTGCATAGGATTTCACTAGAAATACTCCCAAGTGAATAGAAGCTTTGTTCCCTCCCCTGTGTTTGGATGATTTCCTGATGAAAAGGAAAAGGCACAATAAAGCCTATTATAATTTCACCTTATAAAGTCTCCAATTGTGTACCTCTGTGAACGTCCGCCTACACCCCCCCACACCGTGTGCACGTAAAACGCACGCGTACTTCACCCGGCTTTTTTCAAGCATTAGCGGGTGAACGCGTGCCAAGGGGGGGGGGCGCACAAAATCACCCGCGGGCAGCCTGGCGGATTTCAACTGGAGACGGCATCTGTAAGGTCTTCATAATTGTTTGTCCTGGACTGAAATAAGGGGAGCAGAGAAGCCTGCACACAGACACTGTCTTGAGCACAAAGGCTGTGCTGAGATCAAGACACCCAGAGACCTATATTTCCTGGACACAGAGGACCCAGGAACCTGCCAGAGACTGACATGGAGGGTCACCTGCTTAAGGTACTTCCTGAGACTTTGGTAATAGGCTGGTAATGGGAATATCCCTCCAGTCCAGCAGTTAGGGTCTGGGGAAGTACGTTAGCCCTTACAATGTTAAAGGGGTTTGTTATGTTGTTGTTTTTGTTTGTTTTGTCTGGATAAAGGAACAGGCTCAATAAAGCCAAGATATAATTTCACCCAAATCGGTCTCCATTATATGTACCTCTACACACATCTCTTTAAAGCCCCCTGGGTGGTTGACATGCAAATCCATTATAAGATGACAGTCTTTTTGGGTTTGACCAACTTCTCTTGAGGGTGTCAGTACAGTATGCCAATTAAAAAAGGTCTCAACCATTCTGAATAAATTCTTCCATTACCTTTCTGCCCTTCTCTGAGCTTTGTTATAAATATTTGTTTTACAAAACATTTTCATAAAACAAAGTAACAACTTGTAGAATAAAGTACTTTGTTTAGCATTATTTACAAGTCTTCATTTTTAGTAAATTACCTTTCTGAAGCTTGATTCCAAAGAAGACAAAGTGACATACGTGGGACAATTCGGTGCCCTCCTGCATAAATCCGATATACAACCTCATTATTGTTTTGTAATGGATAGGAGCTGTGGCCCTTCAGACTCACGGATAAAATCTGCACCACAAAAATAAAGTTAAATATCACACATTGCACTTCAGTTGTTTAGAGTTTAGATTGAAAAACATTGCATACAGTTACTAAAAGGTGAAACACCTCTGGATGAAGCGGTTCTGCCTTTTTATTGTCAATTTAGAATCTGGAATACAAACTAGGTAAATAGGGGACCACGGAATCCTCACACAGCTCAGGTAAATAGTACAATGTGGGAGCGGTGCTAGGCTGGGATAAGTGATCATAGCCACAAAACAAGGAAAAAGATCCCAGATAAGGAAGCACTAAACCCTTGTGTAGTAGTGCAAATACGATAGTAGTAAGGTTATTTAATACCTACATTTTAATAGTAGTTACATTCATATAAGTTTTGACAAATATATAACGACGAGCTACAATTCTGTAGTAATAGGACCACTTGGGTCTACAAGCCCCCTGATCTGCTGTATATAGTATTCTAATGGGTAGAGTGAATCTACTCAGTGCTGGTGATGTATACCTATTCGATATATGATATCCAGTAATTAATCAAATGCTCCACTATAATTAATTAATAATTCAGATCTCACAGAGTGCAGGGCTGTTATAGACCTAAGTAGTTGCCAGGAGATCAGTGTACAGTATGAGTTGGGGCAGCGTTGTCACGTTTGGCCGTGATCTACTGTAGCATCCTGCACACTTGCAAATAGCTTCAATACAATTGCTGTAGGCAAAGTCTGAATGCTGCTTGGGCATTGATACTTTGTTAGCTTATGTTCGTGAGTGTCAATGTTTGAGTGGGTACAAATGTATCTAAGTAGAAACCCTCACGTTGTTACAGATGTGTAACTCAATATTATGCTTGTTACAAAAGTCAGTTCCAATGTTATTCAATCCTATCGATGCATATCACTGATATCTCCTGCACTGGGCATTAGAGTTGTATGCCGTTAAGCCTTTCATTCACTGCAGAATCAATTGAAGTTTTTTGTTTGTCATAAGTATATGGCACTATAGGGGTTAGGCTATATGTTAGTTGGAGGGCATTACGAAGTGCTAATGCACCATTCAGCAATTAGCCCGAGACCCCATAGAATGATGAGCAAAATAAGATTAAAAACTGGCGGTTTTAAAAACAAAAGGTTAGACACATCTGAGCGTTTATTGGCTGTTCCCTATACGTGGTGTTATGGACCACCTCATAATCTCACACTATGATGATGTCATCACTGGTAACGCAATGTGCCAACCTATGTTTCACTTGCATAGTGCGCTTTCTCAAGGCGAAAAAGTGAATGTCTTCAAGGACACCCCCTATGCTAGGCTGGAAGCAAATCCACAATACTACCCACTAGCGATGTGCAGAGGCAGTCCTGGTTACTACCTAGGTCTATAACAGCCCCGCACTCTGTGAGATCTGAATAATAACTGTATATCAAATAGGTATATATCACCAGCACTGAGTAGATTAACTCTAGCAATTAGAATACTATATACAGCAGATCAGGGGGCTTGTAGACCCAAGTGGTCCTATAACTACAGAAGTGTAGCTCGTCGTTATATTTGAGTCAATAATTATTTTAATGTAACTACTATTAAAATGTAAGTATTAAATAACCTCACTACTCATCTTTTTTGCACAACTACAGTACGTAGGGGTTTTAGTGCTTCCTTATCTTGGATATTTTTCCTTGTGTTGTTGCTATGATCAATTTAGAATCAGCCTTATGGGTAAAGTCCAACACATAGAAATTAGGTTCTTTGTTTAAAAGGTGCAATCCCAAGCTCTTTTTCTTTTCTTTTTTTCCCATTTTTTAATACAGGTTTGAGGCAGGGGGTCTCCGGAGCTCAACTCTATTAATTTAATACTCAACTCCAAAGGGGGCGCCGGTATCTCCTGCAGTTTTCTGCAGTTTAAAGCTCCTGCGTCACTTGGACCAATAAGAAGCCGCACTGGATGACATCCCAGTTTCCTATTGGCCTGCAGGACCTGGTAGCTTTGATAAACAGCCATACAGTGAACCCTGGAGTGGCTACCAGCACCCACTATGGAGGTAAATATATTCGGAAACGGGGGTCCCCAGAGCTGAAATGAATGGGGTTCAGCTCTGGAAACCCACCTGCTTCAATCCTGTATAATAAAAAAAGGGAAGAAACAAAAACAGCTTGGATTGTTGACAATATAAATATTTTTTTAATGGTGGGGGGGGGGGGGGAAGGGAGTGGATGTTATTATCTATTTCTTTTTACACAGATATCTTGAAGGGTAAACAAAATACACAGGGAGCTTGGGCTTGGTGGAGGACAAAACATTTTTCCCAAAAGTAAAAATACATTTCTATAGTGAAGTTTAGCAATAGGTATGAAGCACAAAGGAAAATGCCTCACATTTCGTCAGAAAATAGGACAAGAAAGGCAGAGCCCTACTGTACCTGATTGTAGTCCAGAAATGATCAGAGATAAGCGTTCCCATCGATAAAAGTTGAAAAATGTAATGGATCATAAAGATGTACATAGGCAGACAAGGGCTTGTCTCTGATCATTTCTGGTCTACAATCAGGTAGTGCTCTGCCTTTCTTTTCCTATTTTCTGTATCCAGTAACAAGCAGAGGCACACCGAGTACCACAGGAAAAACAGGGCATCAACCAGGACGCTGCACCTTGAAGGGAGTCCTTGGAAATCTCCCTCAGATGATCACAGTAAAGGTATCACCCAGTTTATATACAGTAGACGGTTCATATTCTGGACATTAAGAAATGTTTAATCCTTACTGCTGTGCTACAAGTGATTTATCCAGTTAAACGTCATCTCTATACCTGTATATCTTTACATAAATACCGGAGGGGGACCATTTGAGGACATTTGTCATACTGTGTATATATGCTGCTATCTGCTACTCATCGTTTTTGGAGCGTCACACAAATTCCTTGATTACTGTATATCTCACATTTCGCCAGTATGACATTTGGATTTGTTTAAATGTTTGGTGGTCAGTAGATGGATATTTTCATGCACTCCACCAATCCCAAACTGCATATTTACAACTAAGAAGACTGAACACACCGTTTGTTCTAAAGGTCGGAGCTGCAACTTTGATATATTTTTTCTTCATTTGAAGTCACATATAGTTTTATATTTTTAAATAATCACGTATATAACACTATCTCTGGAAGAGACTCTTTTTTTGTCTGTCTGTACACATACACAGGGCGTAATTAGCTTTTAATTAGTTTTATACACAAGGCCAAATTAGATTTTTATTAGTTTATAAGCAACGTTGGTGATCACACGTTTTTGTTTTTTTTACAGGCCTTTAAACAGGTTAGAAAGCAACTAAAATAATGCATGTAACCAATTGCTCCTCTGGAATGCTGATGGTAATTGCATAACTATTCCTGGAAGAATGCACTGCATCAAATATCACAGTAAAAATAAACACGCAAAGCATTGCAGGATCATACATTAGTGAAGTGATTAAAGCTAAATAATTTAAAAAAGAACAGCAAATGTATTTCAGTTATGCCACTGTCTCAATTACCTTGTTATTTAATGCAGTTTGTTTACCGCCCGTAAGAAACCATAGCTGGCTGCTGTACTCTGTGAACTGGATAACCTTACACCCTTCTTCTGCAGGATTAAAGCTGGGTAAAACTGTCAACAGTTGTTCAGGAACCTGGATGGAATCCCCACTCTTTCCATCAAATTTGTGTCCATTAATTTGCTGAGGGTACCAATGATAGGCACTTATTGAAATGTGAGGGCAAGTGTCAAAAATGGTTTTCCCCCTGTGGAAAAAGAGTAACATACTGTATGTCTGATTGTTAGAAAGGAAGAGGGAAGAGCAGGCGCATACAAGAGCAAAATGGGAGAAAGAAAACTTATTACAGTATATAATAAATGAACTGAATCCTTTCTTATATGTCCCATACAGTGGCAAACTTACCTTTTTGCCACCCATAGGCTGGGGGCGGACCTCCTCCGCAGCGTAGCGGTGTCATGTCACGGCGGCATGAGACACGTGTCACGTTACCATTGGCCCACGTGACCCAGCGGCGTTGCAATGGCGACGAGTCACTGGAAGCCAAGGTAAAGGAATTTACAGAGGCCTTGCGTGGTCCTCCAGCATTTAATTTAAATACTTTGGGGGAGAGCACGGGGCCTCTGTAACTGCCTTGCCCCCCCCCCCCCGGAAATATTTGCACACCTCTGCCTTATATGATACATTTAGTAATATAAGCCAGGCTGAATATTTGAGGTAATATGGGATTTCCTAAAGGAAAAAAAGGTACTGATTTATTTTGTTATGGACAATTCAACTGATGGACATTTCATGATTATAATACACTGTTTGTTTCAGGTGCTTTTAAATAGTTTAAGGGTCTCATTCAGAAAGCCTCGATAAGGTTGCGGGGGACTTAATCCCTTCATTACCTTAGTGGTTAATACGCTAAGGTAATAAAAGGGTTAACCCAACCACTACCCACCTGCAAGGCCTAGACACCCATCCTTAGGGCTAATACCCCCTTCACCCATCCGTGAAGCCAAAGCACCCAACCTGACTGACTATACCCACCCTATACCCATTGAGTAGCAGAGTGGTACATCATACCCATATAATAATAATATGGGCATGATAAGCCTCTATAGCACTCAATGGGAACCCTAATTACAATACATTAATACACAAGACACACAATAATAAAACCTAACTAAACTCCAAAAAACCACACTTCACTAAATAAAAACAGTAGCCAGCTAATCCAATCAATACAAGCAATAACAACATCAATAATGAATTAATTAAACCATTAACCCATCAAACAATTAATTCCTAAACCAACTCAAAATGAATAGTAACACTAACCAACCCAAACAATGAATTAGTACAACATTAATGAATTTAAACAGTAAAATACAAAGAAAGATATTCTAACAATATATGAACTAACCATAAAACGCATTAGCTAACATAATATAACATTAACTACAAACGAACACCAATCGCAAACCTTTTATTAGGATTAAGCATGAACAAACAAACAATCACATCCACATAATAAACTGAAATGAAAAAAAGCAACAGCAATACCAAGCGAGAAATGCCCCCCAAATATTGTCATAATAATGTATTAATTTGTACCCTAAAGTGGTACAGATTAATATATTATCAGTCAATGTGCCTCCCCCAAAAAATCAAAAAACACATCCAAAGAATAAACCTGTAAAAAGAAACATTTACAAACATTCAATATATTACTTACCATTTGAAGCCCTCCAACAGCATCCGATGCCATCCGCCATGAAGATCCGGATCAGGTACCCAAATTTTCTTATTTTTTCTTTAATCACCTTCTTCTATCTTCATCTGTAACCATTTCTTGATCTTCTTTATCTTCTTTCTTCATCTGTCAATCCAAAAAAAACCCATGTTAAATCCCAACTGATGTTGTCTCGTCGTCTTCTTGGGCTCAAATGAGGCATCACGGCCTTAAATATTACTTGTGACATCACATCTAGCCTCAAAATGGTTAACAGCCACCTGATTGGCTGTTAAAACCATGTTCCGACTTAAATTTTTTTTTTTGACATGACGTCACTTAAAGGGAATGATGCCAGCCAATCAGAATGGCTGTGCTTCATTTGCCTTTAAGATGACGTCACGAAGCCGGCGTCACATGGTATTTCAGCCAATCAGATCGTGGGAACCAATTCCACACTCTGATTGGCTGAAATACCTTGTGACACCGGCTATCTTGGATTTAGTGACGTAATCTTAAAGGCAAATTAAGCACAGCCATTCTGATTGGCTGGCATCTTTCCTTTAACATGACGTCACTAAATCCAAGATGGCCGTTGTGTCACAAGGTATTTCAGCCAGAGTGTGGAATTGGTTCCCACGATCTGATTGGCTGAAATACCATGTGAAGCCGGCTTCGTGACGTCATCTTAAAAGCAAATGAAGCAAAGCCATTCTGATTGGCTGGCATTATTCCCTTTAAGTGACGTCATGTCAAAAAAATAAATTAAAGTCGGAACATGGTTTTAACAGCCAATCAGGTGGCTGTTAACCATTTTGAGGCTAAAAGTGACGTCACAAGCCCTATTTAAGGCCGTGACGCCTCATTTGAGCCCAAGAAGACAACGAGACAACATCGGTTGGGATCTACCATGGGGCTTTTTGGATTGCAACAAGAAGATAGAAGATAAAGAAGATCAAGAAATATTGACAGATGAAGATAGAAGAAGGTGATTAAAGAAAGAAAAAAGAAGATTTGGGTACCTGATCCGGATCTTCATGGCCGATGGCATCGGATGCTGTTGGAGGGCTTCAAGGTACATGAGCTTATACTCATGTACATGAGTCAGTCAGGGTGGGTGCTTAGGCCTCCCGGGTTTGTATCGGGTCAGGGTGGGTTAACCCCTTAATGACTATAGCGGTTAGTAGCCGCTAAGGTGATTAAGGGGTTAGGGGCCATTAGAATGTCTTTATTATGTTTATATGCTTTTCTTGCTACGGAGGAGTATAACTGTATTTATTTACTTTATTTTTGTATGCTACTGGTATTGAACATGTCCTCATTAATGTTAGAGGTGGAGATAGACTCCAACTTTTAAATAGAAGGGAAATGCACTGGATATTTGCTCTCCATACATTACATCCACATGGATTAAATGTTGATTGGGAATTGCAGCATTTTCTTTAACTTTGTCTTACATGTCTCTTTGTCTTTCGTTCCCCCTCTTCCCCTTCCCCTTCCCCGCCCTCCCCCCCCCCCCCGGTAATAAATAAAGGATTATCTTGAACCTTAATTCGTTTCTATTTTTTGTGATGAATTAAATCAGTACGGTAGATAGATTCAGCATTTACATAAGCTGCATGTACATCATTAGAAGAATAACCCCTTGCCAAAAATTTGGAGCTGAGTTCCTTTGAGTGTTTCTCAAATGAATCCTTATTAGAACACAGTCTTCTATATCTTTGAAATTGGCCCTTGGGGATGCCTCGAATAAGGGATTTTGGATGGCTGCTTTTGGCGTGTAAATAGGAATTTCTGGAATGTGGCTTAGTAAAACTGTCAGTTTGTATAATCATATCAGGATCACCATGGAGTGTCACGTCAAGATAGTCGATACATTTTGTGTTATTGTGAAATGTAAATTTTAAATTAATATCATTAGTATTAAGACAAATTTATTTATATTGAACATGTCCCCATTAATGTTAGAGGTGGAGATAGACTCCAACTTTTAAATAGAAGGGAAATGCATTGGATATTTGCTCTCCATACATTACATCCACATGGATTAAATGTTGATTGGGAATTGCAGCATTTTCTTTAACTTTGTCTTACATGTCTCTTTGTCTTTCGTTCCCCCTTTACCACCCCCCTCCCCTCCCTTTCCTCTACCCTCCTTCCTATTCTCCCTTTCCTCTTTTTCTTTTCCTTTCCCGTTTCTTCATATGTGGTTTACTTATGTAGTATTTGATATGTTGTTCTATAATACTTGTATTTATTATTTATTCACTGCTATTTCTACTATGCTTAGTTTATGTATAATATTAGTTGTAATGTTTACATGATATCAATGATACTGTCTGGCTTCGCCTATTTTATTTTGTTTTAATGAATACCAGTGTCAGGATCTAGATTTTTGTTATCTATATGTTTCTACAACAGTTCACATGTATCTAGCATTATGAAATTGAACCACCTGGTTTTTATTGTTGTGCATTATTCTCCTTCTATGGTGATGTCACCACAGACACCTGCTGATCATCTGTTGGTGATTGGACTCTACAGGTGTTCTGGGTTTGACACTCCATATGAGGGTTGTTTGTTCGCTGGTGGATCACTTTTTGACAAAGGCCCACCGGGCTGAAACGCGTCAGAGGATCCGCCAGACTTTTACCATGATGTTCTATTAAACGTTTTTCTATCACCACCATTGCCTGTATGCGGTTTCCTTCTATGGCTGTGCATCGTTTCTACCTCCAGCGGGAGGTGTGTGTACTGTTATTATCCCTGAGAAAGCCATACCATATGGTGAAACAGATTGTTGTAGCACACCTTTCCCGTAGCTGAAAGTGAGGTAACTGTGCAGCCGGTCACAAAAACTTGCGTTGCTGTAGCCTTTGGATCTCCCGCCCCCATCAAACTGAATGCACCACTTCTTGGTTACAGACGAGGAGACAGGATCCCAATCCACCATAGACCACCCCAGGTGAATGATGCCACTGAGGACGAAACCACCATTGTAAGCGTTCAGAGAAGGTGGATTACATTGGCTCCTTTTCTTTCCTACGTCCAGACTTGGCAGAGAAAGGGAAGGATCCCCACATTGGGTTAGAAAGCAACCTGTTATTTCTACCAGGCAATCTATATTATTTATGTAACCCCTTTTACCCCACCCGAAGGGAGATTTGGTTCTGGTTACCGGTGCTGCTCACTTGTTAGGCTTATAGGATTCTGAGTGTCCACCGGTGTTTGTGGGGATAGACAGGACAGGCTTTTGGATCTGTAGCTCTTATCTTCGGTGCAGCACCTTCCATTCCAACAGGGCCTTTCAGGGGTAGGTGCAGTCCCTGCAAGAAAACCTCTTTCCCTCCCATTGAAAGACTGCAGCCTCAGACAGGAGTAAAACATAATGGTGGTCTTTATTCTGCTCTCACAGCATAGATCAACAGCATCTTGACATACACAAAGAAGATGAATGCTGTGTAACAGTGTTTCCCCCACCCGGGCTTACTGCCAGTACCAGGGCAGAATATCACCTCTATGCTGACGACACACAAATTTACTTTTCAACACCCGACCTTACACCTGTTGTACAAACCAAAGTTTCTGAATATCTCTCTGCTATATCATCCTGGATGGCCCTCCGCCGCCTTAAACTCAACATGGCAAAAACAGAACTCCTCATACTTCCTCCCAAATCTTGCCCTACTACCTCCTTCCACATTACTGTTCGAAGTACGATCATTCACCCAGTAGCCCAAGCAGGCTGCTTAGGGGTCACACTCGACTCCTCTCTCACATTGTCCTCTCACATTCAAACCGTTTCTAAAACCTGTCGCTTTTTCCTCTGCAATATCACTAAGATACACCCGTTCCCCTGTTGCTCGACTGCTAAAACTCTGACTCAGGCCCTCATTCTCTCCCGTCTTGATTACTGTAACCTCCTGCTGCCCGGCCTTCCTGCCTCTCACCTGACTCCCCTTCAATCTATCCTAAACACTGCTGCCAGAATCGCTCTGCTCTTTCCTAAATCTGTCTCCGCGTCTCCCCTCCTGAAATTCCTCTCCTGGCTTTTAAAACTTTACACTCTTCTGCCCCACCTTACATCTTAGCCCTAATTTCTCATTATGCACCATCCCGACTCTTGCGTTCTTCTCAATGATGTCTTCTTTCTACCCCCTTTGTATCTAAAGCCCTCTCCCGCCTGAAACCTTTTTCACTGACTGCCCCGCACCTCTGTAATGCCCTTCCTCTCAATACCTGACCTGCACCCTCTCTATCCACCTTTAAGACCCACCTTAAGACACACTTGCTTAAAGAAGCATATGAATAGCACTGTGGATAATACTGGACACATGATACATAAAGCTTGGTCCCCTGCAGACGCACTTACCAGAACTCCCTCCTACTGTCTCTGTACGTTCTCCCTACCTACCAATTAGACTGTAAGCTCCTCGGAGCAGGGACTCCTCTTCCTTAATGTTACTTTTATGTCTAAAGCACTTATTCCCATGATCTCTTATTTATATTATCTGTTATTTATTTGATTACCACGTGTATGACTACTGTGAAGCGCTATGTACATTAATGGCGCTATATAAATAAAGACATACAATACAATAGTAGCCGCATGTGACCTGGCTACATCTGTATCCCTGGAATCAACCCCAGGAGCTTGAGGCCCCAGGAGTCTCTCCTTATCTCTCACACTCCCTGGTGGAGTATGGGGCAGTAGTATCCACTCCCCTGCGGGAGGGAAGGCCTGGAACTAGGTCCCTGGTCCAGCACAGCATTCATCCCACTCCCCCTGAGGGGAGAGGATACAATACACCACTGAGGAGTGAGAGATAGAGAGCACTTAATTTGGGCTGCAGCCCCATTTTGTTTCAGGGAGGGTCCCAGGTCTGAGCACCGGTGTGTGCAGTACCTAGGTCTTTGGCACACTCCCCCGCCTGTCACTCTATAGAACTGTTTACTGCAGCAGGACATAGATTTAACCCTAACACTGCCTGCCCTGGTACCATGTGAGGTAGGGAAATTCGTAACCCAGGGGGTACCTGGTTACATTTATATTCTCATTGTGAGAGTATTCTTATATATTATTTTTTTTGAGGCTATTGCTAGGCAGTTTCTTCCATCCAGATTGGCTGCTGCTGAGTAATGGAGCCAATCAGGAGGGCTGTCAGGAGCCTGGGGGCGGGGCCAAGCAGAGGAGGCAGTAGCATAGACCGAAGAGAGGAGTCTTGTGTGTGTTTGTTTTGTTCTGTCTTGGTGTGTATCTGTTCTGGTGCATGTCAGTGTTAGTGGAGGGAGAAAGTGTATTAGTGGGCGGGGGGAGTGAGAGTGTCAGTGGGGGGAGAGAAAGTCAGTGAGTGGGAGAGTGCGTGTCGGGAGAGTGGACCATAATTTCAGTTAATTTGCGAGTTGCACTGGGCATGGTGGTTAGGCCCCCTGTGGGTAATGGTGGCAGGGGTTAACCCATTGCTTGCCTTAGCAAGCAGGTAAAACATTGTGCAGCAGTGCTTTACTAGTTGCTTAGGTGGAAGTGTAGTTTGATACCTGTGGTAGACCTTGGTACTGCTGCGGCCAAGTTTATTCGAGCATTTGCCCGTTCTTGGCCGCAGCAGTAGCCTGGCGCGCGCCCGAGAGTGACGGGCGCGCGCCGAAGCAGCGGAAGAGCGCCCTCCGATCGGGGCGCTCTCCCTACCGCTGCCGGGTCCGCCGGGTCCCCCGGAACCCCCTGCCGCTGTCCCGCGATCGCGGGACACCAGGGCTCCCTCGGGGAGCCCCTGGACGCGCGTGCAGGGGGCGCACGCTCCCGAAGACGCGTGACCGCGCGCCGAGGGGCGGCCACTAGCAAGCCGGGAAATCTCCCGGCTTGCGGTACCGGCCACACTTTAATAAAGTGTGTCGGTAGTGTAGCTCCAGGCATCGAAAGGGTTAATGTAATTTCTGTCATAGCGCTATGTAATAATTAATATTATGTAGCCCTGTTTCCCCCCCTCCTCTGGGAGATTCTACAGTACGCTACCTGGTCTGTGTGTATGTGGTACTGAGGCATACCTGTGGGTTCAGGAGAACTGAGTAACTGCAATGGTAAGGGGCAACAGGACAGGCTTTTGGTGATCTATGGGCTCTTTTGATCAGTGGTTCAGCACCTCCAGCTGTGATGGGCTCCTGGGATGCAGGACGTCAGCTCCCACCACAATACTCCTCACCACTCCTACCCAGGAACTGACACCCAGGCAGAGGTATATTGAACAAGGGTTTATTGTGCATCACTGCAGCTCTTCCTTTCAGCAGAGTAGGTTCACTAAAGTCCAAGGACTTCTGGAGGGTGCATACCCCGGTAGTTGGGGTCTTGAGTCTTGGTGTTCTCCAGGCCTATGCCTGCGGCGGGCATGCTTTCCCCCGATGGGGAAGACTGATAGTCCTCTGCTCTCTTCTCCTCCCAGAGCAAAACTAACTAACTTTGATACTCCCACTTGGAAGTCTCTGGAAGGGGCGGGCTCATGAACTGTACCTATCCCTGATAGGCTTACACAGACCATGAGTCACCACCTTCCTTCCTTCACTTACAAGTGGAGCATAACGGGGGGGGGAGGGGGGAGTTCACATGCCCATAGATTAACCCATTAATGCCCTGAACATACTAGGGACTTAAATAACAGATACACAATGTGGGAAAGAGAGGTATTATGGGACATACCATGTTACAATTACATAACCCTATGGTAGAAATATTACCTTACCCTCCCCATGTGATCGTGATGTGATAATTAATGCGCAATTGTCGGTTGTGTTAATAGTCGCATTGTGACTAGTCTAAACATATTGTACTCGGGAAAATTGTGGTAATGCCACCTGGTAATTTTATTCCGCAGGGTGCAATATTACCTCCATTTTAACAGAGTTAGATGACTACCGGCCAGTTAGTTTTATTTACAGTTTTCATCAAAATGGCTCAATTTGATGAATGTATGGCATTAGCAGAATGCCACAAGGTCCAGAAGGCACTGGCAACTGGCAAATTAGAGAAAATAGGTGAGGGCATATGGCACCATCAACATACCGCTATCTGCTTTTGAAATGTCTTCATAGAGGGACAGAACAGCACTGGAAGATGTCAGGCTATTTATTTATAAAACTTTTTACCAGGAAGTAATACTTTGAGTTACCTCTCGTTTTCAAGTATGTCCTGGACACAGAGTTCTGATAACAGTACATGGTTATATTAGATGCACAGTGCTATAATTATATTTAAAGACATTGCATTAACAGTTAAATATAATATATGTTATGGGCATATTTAACAGTTACAGACCAGATTAAAATGTAAGACAGTTTTCGTTTTGAAAGAATTTAGACCTGTGGCGGCTGTGAGAGTCTCAGGTTGATTGTTCCAGTTGTGAGGTACACGGTAAGAGGAGGAGCGGCTGGATTCTTTGTTGAACCTTAGGACCGTAAGCTACACTAGGGGGAAGGAATGCTGGTGGGTAGACATCAAGAGAGCCACAGAGGCTAGGCATTTAGGAAATGCCAGGGGTGGGTGGGGGCATATGCAAACAGGCAGCAGGAGCAACAGCAGGGATAGAATATCAGGAGTGGGAGTGACAGAATGTCAGAAAAGAATAGAAATTACATGATAGGGCAGTGTACAAGCATGCTTAACATAGAGATACATAGGCAAATAACGGCAAATAACCAAGCTTGGGAATATAGGAGGCTATAAGAAATACAGGTTGGGCTAGCTGTATGCGCAATCAGACAATCTCCAAGTAAGCAGTTACATTCTGCTAACATCAGCAACAAAGCTACAGAATGATAGGATATTCATAGACATGGGGAACCAGCTGCAAGCAATTAGCTTGCAGCGGCAGGCGAGTCAGAAATCCTGGACTGGATATACTACTCTCCCACACAATAAATGCAAGCTTTAATCTAATAAATCTATACGTGTAATAGAATAACACTGATTTAAAAATAAAAAATAAAACAATCTTATTCATCTAACATATTTTCCAGTTTAAATGAAATGATTCATGTGAAAGCTGGTTTATTTGTAATTTAGTGACCTTATAGCAGGAGTGGCCAACTCCAGTCCTCAAGAGCCACCCACAGGACAGGTTTTAAGGATACCCCTGCTTCAGCACAGGTGGCTCAATTTGTGACTCTTGAGACATCTTTGCTGAAGCAGAGATATCCATCAAACCTATCCTGTTGGTGGCCCTTGAGGCCTGGAGTTGGCCAACCCCGACCTATGGAGTTATTAGGCATGGTATGCCAGTCACACTAACTGAATGCAATGTCATATACTTACTTTTCACCAGGAGATCCACAATTCACTTCAGTGAGGAGAGAAAAGGCATATTTCTCAGCAACCTCAATCAGTGGGCTATACCCACGTGTATCCAACCGATCCGGACTGGCAAGGCTGCAAAGTGTGTCATAGAAAAGAATTCGGCTTTGATCACTTAGCACTTGATTTTCACCTTCAGTTGTTATCTGGAAAACAGCAAACAGAAGAAAAATGTATCTTATTTAAATAAAGTAAAACATTCCTCTCTTGCATTTACTGCTTTGTGCTCTAGCTATAAAAGAGCCATCATACTTACCTGCTGTACCCATGTACTAGAGCTGCAATACTGTACATCCAAAACAAGACAGGGCTCCTGTAGCAGCAAAGGGATTAACATGGAGGGATGGAAGAGTGACTGCATTCTGGCATCCTCTTTTACATATATACATTGGACATAGACCACTGAATAACCATTAGGGTACAGGTATGTTGGAAGAAGACATTTCAAGAAACGTAGAAGATTTTATTTTGCTGTGAATCAAATATAAGCTGCTTTGCTGGAGTTCTGGTCTCCCGTCTGCATTCATTCACCTGCTTGCATGCCCAGGACTGTATAATTGTATAACATTGTATAATGTTAGTATCTTGCCCCCTGAGCATGTCCTGATATTTGTTTAAATGTTTTATTTAGTGTAAAAATAATAATAACTTTCTTAATCTGTGGCATCTGAGCTTACCAAACTAACCTTTAGACTGCACTGGAAAAAGCTTAATTCTAACCTTCTGGATGCTTAGCATTTCAAATGCTTGTATCTCTTGAACAGAGCACCTTATTTTTTAAATGAAACCAGCATTGGAAAGGACAAGTAAAAATAAATAGCATGTAAAATACAAAATACATATAAAATCAGTGATCAGAGTAGGCTGCTGCTTTAAATCAGCAGTCTGCACTGCTTGTTTTCCTTTTTTTACTGTGTGTTTTATCCATTACCTGAACTGGGTTCCCTGGAAACTATCCGTAGTCCCCTGACCTCCAGGGAGCCACTAGTTCCTGAGATATAACTTCCTTTCTCCACTAGTCAAGAATACTTGCTCAGTGGACACAACATGGCTACTAGGGTCAGCCTAGCTCTAGTTACCAATAAAACTCTGCAATGTCATAAGGAGATGACGTTCTGATTTTCTATTGGTGACTCACAGACATGGGGAACATGTAACTGGAGCAGGAGTGTTACTATTGGACAGCCGGGGAGGAGCTGGCTGTCCAATAGTACCTCTCCTGCTCTGGTCACATGTTCCCTGGCTCCCACTTGCAATAGCTGTGATGTGTTCCACTGCTCCCACTGGCTCAACAAGGACAACTTCTGCTGCAACCGCCACCACCAGGATGTCTTCCGCTGGTCCCACAATGTCACCGCGGTCCTCCTCACCCTCTGCAGCGGTCTACCTCACCCACCACCGCCGGCTGTAGGTAAGTGTTCTGCTGCTCTGCTCCCGCCGTTCTCCAAGAGGAGGACCGAGGGAGCAGAGCAGAATAGAAATTACCTGGCGCCGGTTCCAGCCCCCTGCTGCCGGGTCCCGGTATTTTCCGGGTATCAGAAAAAGTGTCAGGTAAACCGGGTACTTGGTAATTACTGGGTACTCGGTACATTACTACAGTGTATTTATTCACAAGGTATTCAATAAGGAGCAACATTTTCATATACAGGGGAAAATCTGGCCAATTTTCCTCTCCTTCTCTGAGCTGGCAAGATTTTTGAATCATTTAATATGGAAGCTCCCTCTCTCTTACCCCACCAACCAGGACAAAGATGCAAAAAGGGCATGCAGATCATGTTTTTGTAGCGAGCCCTCTGCATATATACGTCTTAAGGAATACACCTAATTTATATTGCTACTGTACAAATTGTCTTACTTTGAGTGATTTGGCACTGCTAATCTTACACTGTAATGAATTGGCCAATATATAGTATTGTCATTTAATTAGCAATCTGAACAAATGAGCCAGAAAAGTTAGCATGATCAAAGAGAAATAAGAGTGATTTTTTTTAAAGACAATGCATACAGATTTAACCCCGAATTTGTGTATTCAAATGTGGAACATACCTTTTCCATTATATGTATCATTGCACCAAGTTGCTCCTCTGAAACTTCAGCCCCAGCTTTATTATTTAGGTTCTGAAGCACCCTGTTTAAAACGCTCTCTTCAAGGGGTTGATTTAATTGATCAATTAACCCCCAAGTAGACTGAGATGCAGAGTCTGACAAAATGGTGACATTGGCAGTACCATACAGTGTATCTACTTTGGCACCTCCTGAGGGATCAACTAGCAAAACCTGAAACCGCTTGGGAAATGGATTGAGTGATCCTGTTTCTGGAGTAAGGGTGATATCCAGCACAGTATTTCTTTGTCCTGATTCAAACGTCAGTATTCCATCCGATTTGACAAAATCATAGCCTGGAACAGCTGGAGATATCACTGTGTGTCCAATCATTTCTGCTTTTTTTAATTCCTTAAAGCAAAACACCAAAAATAAATATTCCATGTATTTGCATATATATCCAATATTACAAAGTACTGAAAATACTTTAAAAGAGAGTGACTGAAACCAAATAAAACATAATTACCCTAAAATATTTTTTGACCCTTTTTTTTATAAAACCTTTAACATTTTCTCCTAATGAATTCTAAGTAGCTGGACTAAAACACGAAAGGTTTATGAATGGATTGATAAGCGATGCACACTTGTCAATACTTTTTGAATAGCTCAGCCATTCTCAGTGTATGCTCATGTGCAGAATGAAGACATAAAGCCACACTTCAATAATGATTCAGTTTGTGATCTGTTTTCTTATCAATACAATTGCTCTAAATTTTTTGTACATAAAAAAATACTAATTAGGTAACATACCAAGCAATCTTAAGTGACTCTTTCATGAAGAGTAATTTGAATGCAGGGTACATTGTACTTTAAAAAAAAACCTGGGAGTGTTGTAAATGTTTTATATTACATGCAGCTAAAATTTTAGACAAATCATGTGGTAGGCCTCGCATAAACCATTCAAGATAAAACTTCCAAACATAAAAAAATTTTTTTAAACAAAATAACAATTAATTACGTGTAGCAATGGCTTGTCCAGACTGCCTCTCTGCCTCCTGTCACGTAAGTCCTTGGTAGCTACAGACTGTGGCAGCCTATCCTAGAGGTATTGACCCACCCCCCCCATGCTGACTCTGAGAGGCAGGAGTGGTGGTGACACAGGGTCTGTGTATAGCCAGTATGGTGCAGACCTTGTGCCCTCCCCTTCTTGCGTCTCAGAGAGGAAGTGCTAAATTATATAGAGAGAGGAGGTGTGTGCAGACTGTCTCTGGGAATTCTGGAGCCCGCTAGAGCTGGAGACGCTGACACCCTGAGTGGAACCTAAAGATCACCAAAAGCCTATCCTGTTACCCCACAACACCACGGACACTCAGCTCTACTGAACCCACAGGTATGACCACACCACAAACATCAGTAGCCAGCAGTACATCTTCCACAAAGGGGGGGAAACAGGGCTACAAATGTCATTAACTTCTAGTGAGTGTTTTGAGGCAAACGAGATAAAGAGACCTCAGAAGTCTTTTGGTTTGACCCAGAGACTCAGCTTGCAGTAACTTGGTGGTTGGTGAGAGCTTTCTGTATGTATTGTGTGGGGTTTAATGAACTCAGCAATGAGATGAAGTGTGGAGAACAGGAGTGGCATGGAGAGAACATAAGGAAGATTAAATGGCAATCGAGAGGAGTAGGTGTACAGTATACGTAGAGTTGAGGAGTGGTAATGTGGAGGAGGTTTAGCAAGTGGTGGCTTTGTGGAGAGTTGCAATATGAGGAGAAGGTATGAAGAGGAGTGAGTATTAGAGTAATGCGCAAGGGAAGAGGGGGTATGGAAAAGTGAAGTTGTGAATATTTGCAATTAAAGAGTAGAACGGTGAAAGATGTACATGTGTAATGAAGATTAAAGTAGACTTTAAAAACAAAGAAAGTGTTAGTAAACAGTGCATCAATTATGCCAAACCCAAATTAGAAGTTGTACTATTGTCATTCATCTTGTATAGTACCACATACAACTACCCCCCACAGCAATAATTGTTTATAATGTCCAGTCTTACCTGCATAATGTAGCCAACAGAAATGGAAAGTGATGTGGTGGATTCTCTGGCAATCTGCAGGCTGATTAAAGTAGTTTTCTTATGTGCAATAGCTACTCGAGATCCAACAGCAAAATAAATCAGGCCACGTGGGGCATCACTTTCCAGAAGAATTATTTTGGCAAATCGAGTGGTGCTGTTTAGTGATGCACCCCCACTAACTTCATAGAGTTCAACAAAGAAATAGGTTTCAAATTCAGGCACCTGTTACATCACAAAGCGTATTGGTTATTTAACCTTATTATTCATTTTAAAATGATAACACTTCTTAAAACAGTATTGGATGTGGGTTACCGGTGCATCATACAAATTCAAGTCCCAATAGTAGATAATAAATTCTTCCGTTGACGACACTCCAATATGATAGTGAGCAGCAATAAAACACCCTAATAGGGCAAAGGGACTAGTACCTAGTGCTGACAAGCACAATAAACAGTACATAATTAATCCCTTAATAAAGATACACCTTGATAAAGGGCGCACGGCCCGAAACGCGTAGGTGTGCATTTTTTGTGTCACCCAGGGGTTATGTTTGATCCCCTTATTTAATAAATAGAATTATTTTTGCCACCATGAGCCTCCTCCATTACTTTTAAGCAGTTTACTGCCTTTGTTCACCTATCTAAAACAGTATTGTGCTGTACAGATTTAACATGAAAACGTTCTTGTCTAGGATTTTATCTTTGCAAACCTTTTAGACAAAGGCCTTGTTATCACCGTTCTCAAAACAAAGGTTATGGTAAATTATAGGCTAAAGCAGTAAAATTTCGGCATTATTGAAAACCCTGCTCTCTGATTGGTGAAAATTTTGGGCATTATCCAATCAGTAATGCTCGGAAATTTAGCAGCTTGCAAAGTGCAGTTTTCAATGTGTTTATTTCCAGCCAATCAGCTTTCAGAACAGCTGAGACAGGGCAGGGGATTGGTTAGAATGAAGTAACAGCTCTGAGACAGGGCAGGGGATTGGTCAGGAAGTATCAGCCACGGGTTCACTCCTCCCCCTCCCGCGCTAACTGAGATTTTCTGAGCAGATTCAGTTGAATTGGGGGGGGGGGGTCTGCAAATAAGTAAGTGGCTGTCTGCAGTTTGTTTGTGGCTGCAGTTTGTGTGTGAGTGTGTCAGTAGCAGTGTGTGTGTGTGCTGTGCTGTTGTGTTGTATATCTGTGTAGAGGTGCTGTGTGTGTGTGTATGTGTGTGTATAGAGCTCCAGTATGTGTATGTGTGTGTGTGTGTGTGTGTGTGTGTGTGTGTGTGTGTGTGTGTGTGTGTGTGTGTGTGTAGAGCTCCAGTATGTGTGTGTGTGTGTGTGTGTGTGTGTGTGTGTGTGTGTGTGTGTGTGTGTGTGTGTGTGTGTGTGTGTCAGTGTCAGCAGCAGTGTTTATGGGTGTAGCATGTGTGTGTAGCAGAAGTTTGTGTGTGTGTGTGTAGAGGTGCTGTGTTGTGTGTAGAGGTGCTGTGTATAGAGGTGCAGTGTTGTGTGTGTGTGTGTGTGTGTATGTTGTGTGTGTAGTGTAGAGGTGCTGTGTTGTATAGAGGTGCAGTGTTGTGTGTGTGTGTGGGGGGGTGTGTAGAGGTGCTGTGTTGTGTGTAGAGGTGGGGGGGAGAGTGCAAAGTTTAGTAAGTGGCTGGATTTTTGATTGTGGCTGCAGTGTGTGTGTGTGTGTGTGTGTGTGTGTTGTGCTGTTGTATGTGTACCAGCAGTTTGTGTGTGTGTAGAGCTGATGTGTGTGTATATAGAGCTCCTGTGTGTGTGTTTGTGTCAGTGTCAGCAGCAGTGTTTATGGGTGTAGCATGTGTGTGCAGTGAGTTTGTGTGTGTAGAGCTGCCGTGTTGTGTGTGTGTAGAGGTGCTGTGTGTGTGTGTGTGTAGAGGTGCTGTGTTGTGTGTGTAGAGGTGCTGTGTTGTGTGTGGTGTGCTGTTATGTGTGTGTGTGTGTGTAGCAGCAGTGTGTGTGTGTGTGTGTACACAGAGGGGGCGGCAGTGTGTGGATATAGATATCTGCTTTACCAGATAGCTACCTCTGTGCCAGTATAGAGTACCTGTGGAGTTTCAAAGGCCCGGTGACGCTGGCCAATAGGAAGACGCAACGGCTGTTGTCACAGCTTCTTATTGGCCCGCGGGACATTTACAGCACTCCATTATGTTAGGCACACAAATTCCTGCCTGCAGAGATACCGGCACTCCTGCGAAGGTAAGAATCTCCCGGAGGTGAAATTAACACAGTTCAACTCCGTAGACACCCTGCTTCAATCCTTTAAAATAATCATTTTAAAACGCAATGCAGCCTGTGCTGCTGCTTTAAGTAACTTAAAAAAATATAACTTGTTTTTTGATATGTTCCTATCATATTTGACAGCAATCAAAACAAATTAATAAATACATTACAATACCAAGAGAGATTCTGGCATCATCAAGTTTTATCTTTTCACTTTTAGATCATAAAATGCATTTAACTAAAACATTAACACTATTATGGATGTAGCCAGGTCCCCTGTCGGTGCGGGGGCGGGCGCGAGTACAGCGTGTCTTAGGCCCGGGCCATAGAGGTGTGGGGAGAGCAGAGGCGCGCTAACACTGAGGCTCGCCTGCTTCAGTCAGCGCGATTGCACGGACTTGCAGGCGAGCCAGCGTGCGCGGGGGGAGCCGGGGGGAGGTGGTTGGAGGCGGGGCAGTGACGTCGCTGGGCCAATCGCCCGCGACGGACTGACGTCAATGTCACGGAGCGCTGAAAAACAGCTTGGCGCTCGGTTGAAACCTCCAACTCCTCAGCACGCCTGCGGACCCTCGCGTGAGCCCCCTCATCATTGAGGATGCAAGATCTCAGCGCGGAGCGTCTGCACGCCTCAGCACGGCTGGTCCATCTATGGATGCAGCCTTACTGTTGATGCGGCCGGGTTGCCAGGGATGCGAGCGGAATGGTTGCCGGGGACGCGAGCGGGACGGTTGGGGGGGACGCGAGCGGGACGGTTGCCGGGGATGCATGTGGGCCGTTGCTAGGGCCGCGGTCGCGTCGCGAGGGTCCCGGCGGCTCGCGGAGCAGGGCGCCGCCATTGTTAGCCCTATTGCGCATGCGCAGGAGCTTGATAGCGCGGCAGGACACAGAGAGGTCGCGCAAGCGCAGGGAAGAGCAGTCCACCCCCAGGGTGCACAGGGGCAGAGACACATGACCCCAGGGAGCCAATAGGGCTACAGCATCTCCCTGTGAGGAGATTGATACATTTTCGCGGGCTTGCAGGCCCTTTGTTCAGTTGGTGACCGGAGAAGCTAGGGGAAGGAGGTAGGGTGCAGGAGTCAGTGACTCCCTGCACTAGGCCAGCAGTCCCCTAGGCCCCAGATAGCCCTGAGTCACAGTAGCTGAGTGTTGTAGGGACAGGCCCTAGGTTAGGGATCCTGCCTCATTAGCTATTTGTTAGTTAGGGACAAAGTGGATGCTGCGTTCCTGCTGAGAGACTTGGGCTCAAGTCTCTGTCATTAAAGAGAGCTGGACTATCTTCAGGGTGGGATTGCCCCTGACGGATCACCACGCGGGTGGATCCGGGATACCGTGTAGGAGCTCGTCTGATCCTTTTCGAAGCGGTTGCAGATCCGAGCACCGGAGTGCTCGGCAGTTACTTCACATCTACAAGTGCACCAACGGGCCCATTAGCTTAATAGTGACTGCGCAGTCGTACATATCCTTTCTCTGTATTGAGCGGGACATTGTGTGAGGTTACTGGACACGGGGTGGGATCACCCGGTGGCGGGTTCAGGGAAGCGTTGGCGTCCGCCGTGGTGCAAGGGAGTGTGGGCGTCCGCCGTGGCGCAAGATCGTGTTAGCGTCCTGCGAGACGCAGTAGTCAGTGTCTCCTCTAGGGAGGGACACCTGTTGATATGATATGCAAGTACGTTTATGGTTGCTGCAAGTAAAGTTATTAGTTGTTTACATATGTTGTGCTGGTTATTTATATGTGTCCTGCGAGGACCAATTCCTGCTCTGCTAGGAACCATCGCAGGTGGAGGCGCTGCACCGAGTACCGTGTTACTCTTAATATAATTGCCCCAGGTTCCCCGTGGCGGAAGCTCAGCCCTCCTGTGAGCCAACAGGTAACGCACCACACCTGGTAACACTGTATGTTCTCCGCACCCACACTGTATATGCGATTGGGTGGGGTGGAATACCCGTTACATGAACATTTCCAGGAACCCACAAGATTGTAGTAGTGAACACCAGCTCACATGAGCTGACATTAGCCTTCAACGGTTTCTCATCACTGACCTTGTCGGGTTTTACTTCCACAGTAATAATACATTCTGTTTGGCCTGCAGTACAGATAGTATATCCTGATACTGCCTGCAGTTCATTAACCAGGCTCACTCCATCCCTATAAAGTTCCACTGCAGTTTTATTAAAGGTTGCTCGCCAATAGATCTTTACATCTTCAAATGCCCTGAAGACAAAATACAGACAATATTCACCACCTATAATTACCAATAGCACGACTTTCTACAACTTTCCAAAAAGAATGATTTTAAAAATGACGTGATACCAATTTTGTTGAGAGGAGATATCTTTTGCTTTAAAGCAGCCGTCCAAGCTGCCGGTTTTTTATTTTATTTCATTTCCCCACCCCCCTTTAATATGTGCATCAATACAAACCACACCATGATAAGTAACTAGCTAAGTTGCCGATCAATCCGTTTTCCTGTGATCGATCAGCGAAGATTCGGCTTGGGGGTTCACTAAATGGCTGTCAGTGCAGCAGAAGAGGACCAAAAGATGCAAAGTTATGTTGGGAAGATCATGTGATCATGCAGTCACTAGATACAATTAGTGCACTGCTAGCAAGAGGGCGGGGCTCAAAAAGGAGTGTGTCCGAGCCTGTTTCAGAAGAGGATGTGACTTTGTAAATGTTGCTATCGAAACAAAAAATGCTTGTTACATTATAATACATTACAAATGTCATTCAGAGTTGTTTAAAAAATGCTACAACAATTTTCTCATAGTACAGAACGGATTTATTTTCAAAAAACAAACACACACATGTAGGAAACTGCTTGGACTGCTGCTTTAAAGGGGTAATACCTCCTAGGACCAAAGTGAAAAAGAAAAAATGTGCACAAGCGCTAAAGACTAAAACACCAGTGTGACAATTGCAAAATATATATATATAAAGGCTGCCTAGTAATACTGTCAGTACTGACAGAGAAAGTGAAAGTGAAAACAAAGAAAAACCTGGCGCCAAAAGTTCATTGGATAATCCTGTACTCCTCAGGGGATCAGCACACTTGCTTGACAGGCCATATAGGGGAAAAAACACAAACAGACACAGATCATAGTGCAACACTGTAGGGTTAAAACAGGTCTACACTAATACACACACTGCACATATAACATAGAGACTCCTAGTGACTATAAAAACTATTTATTAAATAAAAAGAACTATGCCATAAATGGTTTGGACAAATGAGAACACCGCTGGTCATCCAGATATGAAAAATCAGAGCCCTACTTACAAGCAGCAAGGCAAATACAGGCAATGCAACAAAGAGTCTTCCGGCTGCTGCTGATGTCTTTGCAGAGATGTGATTCCTGCTGCACCGTGACTCTCGTGCTGACTCTCCCTCCAGGGGTTAACAGGAACAGTGGCAGTGTTGGAGGCCTGCTTGGTTAGGGTATATGTACATGTCATTCAGTGTCAGTCTTTGTAGCCCCTGAGGAAGTGGAGTAACATCCACGAAACGCGTAGGGCAGGTGACACAGTCACTTTGAGCTTGGTATTGGACTTTTTGGGACACTTGGTCACATTTGAGCCCCATTGCAGCCGTTAGTTCTTGGCATACAGGACGTTTGTACTGTCCCTTTAAGGGCACGTGCACACTCGCGTGCAGGCACGCTGAGACAGCCTGTGTAACCGGAGGAGGAAGTGAGGAGAGCAGCCTCACGTGGAGGAGAGCTGTGAGCCCCACAAGCAGGCCTCCAACACTGCCACTGTTCCTGTTAACCCCTGGAGGGAGAGTCAGCACGAGAGTCACGGTGCAGCAGGAATCACATCTCTGCAAAGACATCAGCAGCAGCCGGAAGACTCTTTGTTGCATTGCCTGTATTTGCCTTGCTGCTTGTAAGTAGGGCTCTGATTTTTCATATCTGGATGACCAGCGGTGTTCTCATTTGTCCAAACCATTTATGGCATAGTTCTTTTTATTTAATAAATAGTTTTTATAGTCACTAGGAGTCTCTATGTTATATGTGCAGTGTGTGTATTAGTGTAGACCTGTTTTAACCCTACAGTGTTGCACTATGATCTGTGTCTGTTTGTGTTTTTTCCCCTATATGGCCTGTCAAGCAAGTGTGCTGATCCCCTGAGGAGTACAGGATTATCCAATGAACTTTTGGCGCCAGGTTTTTCTTTGTTTTCACTAGGACCAAAGTGAACTACAGATGCAGCCACGAGTATTCGAACACTTGCCTTGGAAAATCTGGGGCAATCTCTCAGTAATGCTGCAACATTTCTGTGACATTTCTGCAGCCAGACTAATGGCCCATCGTATTATCAGTTTGAATGGGACTGTCAGGGACCCCCGCTGTGTTAATCCGATGAGCCATTAGTTTGTCTGCAGAAATGTCACAGAAATGTTGCAGCATTACTGGGAGATTGCCCCAGATTTTCCAAGGCAAGTGTCCGGATACTCTTGGCTGCATCTGTAATTTCAGTGGCATATTTAAAATGTCTCATCTGGGTAATGGATACATTTTGACCCACATTTTGACCCAAATCTGACATCTACAGTATAAGTATTTTACTGTATTTGTGAAAATTAGACTTGGGAGGGGTTTTATTTCCTCTTGCTACTCCATTTTGAGTAATGTTACTATGTATTCAGCCAGTGCTTTTACTGTACAGCCAGAGTCTCTCCTCCCCACCTCTACTTAACTATTGATTCTCTCATAAGGACAGGGTGAGATAAGTGTAAAGAAAACACTTGATGGACAAACACTTCCCCATTCAGAGGCCCATGAGAAATTCAACTGGTTACCTACGTGGGATAACAATATGCCTAATATACTGTACTGTAGATTTCTGTTGAGATCTAAAAGATGGACTATTATGGTGACTGGGGATTATTGCTCATCTAACTTTTTTTAATCTGAATATTAGCAGGGGAAGAAATAGTGTTATCTTTAAAATAACAACATCTAAATGTAGCTGAATGGCTGCTAATGTTATCATTCGGTAGGCCTGCAAATTAAGTAGATTATTTTCAAACTGTATTATTGTCAAGCAACCCAAATGTATCCAATACTAATTCGCAATATTCCCCTTGTATTATTTATGGTACATTTAAATACATGGATTGTTTTTTGTTAGTTTTCATGCAGGCATAATATAATAAATGCAATTTTAATCTGGACTTTGAAATAATGCTAATATTAACCAAGTGACAATGTGTGCATTACAGCATTTGATATAGCATAAATGTGTTATTTTCCCACTTACTGTACCTGTTTGTTTGTCTTGAGACCATAAGATCCACTGTCAATTGTGCCGAATCTTCATCCAGCGTGAGGCCATCTTGTGATTCCATGTTAAATCCCAATATGCCATTTTGCATATCATTTCCTACAAAGTTTGATTGATTCATTAGCGTGTACAACAAATCACTATTAGGTGGTCATTTCAACTAAAATGTCACTTTGCTTTTCAAATATACACTGTAAAATATATGTGCTACAGAAATATAATTACTGGCATAAAAAGTGTACATCTTATAATATTTTCAAATCTCAATGATTTGTTTATTATTGAGCAAACAAGGTCACTTGCTCCATGCTCCAACATATTATTAAGTGCCATGCTCAAATTAATACACATTATTTGGTATGGTTAAGAAGAAGTTTATGAAGAGTTGTGATTAATATATACAATATTCAAATCTATATAGACTGTGTGTTTCTTAAGCGATTCATTGTTCTGAAAGCAGCGCTTCAAGATAGGATGCCAAGTGTCAACAGCACATATTACTGTATCAATTAAATGATACCTTTAAAAAAAAATCAAGTCTGCTCTTGAAAAATAAGCACTGCATGTGTGACAACAATAAAAGCACAAATCCTACCTTCGATAATAATAGTTGAAAAAGATGCATATCCACTTTCATCTTTCCCATCTATTATCTGAGCCCCCCCTTGGGGATCTTTGAGAAACACATAGAAGACTTCCAAACCCTCAGGATCCTCATCATCAAGAATCCTGATTGACACTTTATTTTCACTTTCCCCATCTAGTAGTGTGATGAGTATAGATTGTCCTTCAAAGTCTAAGCCTTCAGTGGCCCATGAAAGGTTGGTAGACCCGTGGCTATGCTCAAATGGAAGTCCCTGTAATCCATTCTTTGCATTTATCCCTCCAAAAGGAATAAGTGTGACGTGAACAACTCCACTGAAACCATGAGTCCTCTTGATATGGATGGTTACTATGCTTAGTGCACTATTATTTGTATCTTCTTCAACATATGTAACTGCAGGTCCAATACTTAAAAATCCAAAAATAACATCATTGGCCAATATTGTTATTGTTGAAAGACTAGAATCAAAATTGAGTCGTGGTTTTTCTTGGTAGACATCCAAACCTTCCACAGATGTTAGGTTAAGGTAAAAGAGCTCATCCATTTCATAAATATTATCATCAATTATTGAAACTTGTATTATAGAGCTAGTCTGACGCTCTTCAAATATGAGTTCTCCACTAGCGATGGGCACATAATCTTCATCTTCTTTGGCACTTGCTGAAATAGTCTGAAAATTCAGTTTTGTTTTGTTCCCACGGAAGCCATATAACCGCTGGACAAGCAATGAAACAGTTTGCACATCTTCCTCTACAGTAACATGCTTTGAATTGGAAGAAAACTGGAAAACACCCATTGGTTCAAATTCAGCATAAGTGAATCCTGGCCTAGAGGATATATAAAAATGAAATCACAAAATGACCACAGAAATGCACTCTTTTACTAAATACACTAGAATATTAACTTTTTCATCACTTTTTGGGTCTTTGCAACATAAATCATTTGCTAATGCTTAAAACATCCGGTGCAATAAAGTTATTCCAGATTTTCATTGTTATCAGTATGATATGGGTTAGCAAAACAGTATTACACTGTAAGAATACATGCAAACAATATAATATCTTACTACAGCTCAACCCCATTATAACGCGATCTGTTACAACGTGAATCCGCTTATAACGCGATGCAGGCGTGACTCTCAATTTTCGTATGTATGAATACTTAACAACATGATTATTGGTATCTTAAATACTTTATTGTATGATGCATAGAATTGTACATTATTTCTAACGCGATCCGCTTATAACGCAATGTGATTCTTTGGACTCCAAGCACAGCGTTATAAGGGGGTTGAGCTGTAGTATACCAAGTGTAACGTACTTCTTATATATTTCATGATAACATCTGCATGACATTCAGAAGTTTAACTTGGTAAGTTTTAGACTAGCACCATTCCGGTAAGTAAAAGGTTTCCCCAGAATAATAAGATTTTGAATTCTAAATGCTGCAAAGTAAAAGTACAGGAATATTTGATAAAAATGACAGTAAATATGGATCTTACTTCAAACGGGCTCCACCAGACACATTACTGCTCAGGTTAATAAGCTGTAAAGCAAATACTTCGGGTCCACTTGTATTGGACTCCAAATATAGTGGAATTAATTTTATATCCTCTCCATGCAAAAACGTAACAACACCTATAGTAGCAAAAGATTGAGCATAAGTGAGATAAACACCAATAGAACCAATAGATGCTGCGCCAGAATCATCTTGTTCTTCATAAATACCAATAGAACCTTGTATGATAATGTATTTCCAAGTGAAACAGAAGATAATTCAGTTAGTAGTCTTAACAGTGCTCTTAGTGAGTGCAGTTTTAGTTACCCCAAAACAAAGTATCCAAAAAGCCCAGTAATTACTGAATGAGTAGTTTGCCATTCTCAGTAAGAAGTGGCCAACAGGAAGATTTCCTACGGTGTGCCGCCTTAATATTGTAGTAGTTATAAAATACTACTGTTCATCTTAATTGTGGTTGAGGTGTGTGGAAATTGGCTTAAATGCTTTTTGCGTCTTCTGTGACTACTTAAACTGTTCAAGCCTGCTACAAAGTATTGTTACCTTTCCCACTTTAAATATTTTTTATATATCAAATGATATGTAACTAGACAGTATTAAAGACAGTCAGTCATCACAACAAAAATGATATAAAAAGACAAAATGTTAATTTCTTGAAGAATTAAAATTGTAGTGTTAGAAACAACAAAAATAATTTGGAGAAAATAATGTTTTTAAGCATCAATGTAATGTGCAAATCAGGTCAGAAATACCAAATATTTTCATTGCTTTGGTCCTGAAAAGCCAAAATGCCAAAACATTACCATGTAAGGCTATATATATTTTTTATCTTGACACAACATAATTGATGCATATCAGCAGGGCAGCCAACTGAAATTGTTGGGCCCAGAACAAATATATGAATGGGGGCAGTGAAGGTATGAGCAGCGGGAGGGGGATATAATGCAGTAATGAACCTGGGGGGGTGGGGATATAAGGAGGTAATGGACCTGGGGGTGGAGAATCAGGAGGTAATTGTCCAGGGGGGGGATATAAGGAGGTAATGGACCTGGGGGGGCAGGGGGGATATCAGGAGGTAATTGTCCAGGGGGGGATATAAGGAGATAATGGACCTGGGGGGGACAGGGGGATATTAGGAGGTAATAGTCCTGGGGGGGATATAAGGAGGTAATGAACTCGCCCGGTGTAGGCGCGCAGGAGAGCCTGGGGAATCCCCCTGCCAGATGGGTGTCAGCCAGAAAAGGGAAGGGCCCTACAGGCCTTCAGGGGAAGCCTGGGAAGGGGAGGATCCTTCTTGCCTGCACAGGTTGCCTGCAATAAATTGACTGACCGTGCCCGGGACAGCAGTCCCAGCTGTCCACCCCTGTCAGTGGCCCTGCATATCAGCTTTGATCTCTCGTTATGCCACTGATTCTCTCCTGCATTCTACCCATAACTGTCTCCTCTTCACCCTTTTTACATCTACAGCTCTATCGCCTTAAACCTTTTTCCCTCACTGCCTCTTATCTGTGGGAGTCCCTCACATGCAGCTTATGCCAAGCACCTTCTCTCCCCACTTTTAAGACAAACATTGAAAGTCACCTCTTAAATTAAGCATTTCAATAGCCTGAAGTCATCGCTACTGTCCCATATTCACAGTCATTCCTACCAATCTTTGTGGTCAAGCAATGTCATCTACTGCACTTATTCCCTCACCTGCTGCCTCTGTAAGTCTCCCAACATACTGCTTAGATTGTAAACTCTGTGTGGCAGGGATTTCCTTACCTATTGTCTGACTTTGTTACACTTATTGTATTATAATTTCCTGTACTGCTTTTTTTGTCTGTTTTGGAAAGCGTTCAGTACACTGTGGGTGCTATATAAATAAAGATATACATACAACTCTGCCCTATCCTCATCTCTTGAGCTACAGGCCCCGCTTTCTCTCTGCCGTTTGTGCCCTTTCAACCCCAGACCCTGACTAAATTCCCACACGTGATGCTGCGTTCCTGCACTCGTTCCTCTTAACGCGTGAGGAAATCTCACACTCTCCCAGACATCCTTCACTACAAATTTATGCTATCCTGTTTCAACTCTGCCCTCTCTAAAACGAAACAAACCTACTTTTCTTCATTAATCAAATGCACAAGTCTAATCCACGCCGACTCTTCTCTGTCTTTAACTACCTACTCAGACCCCCCTCAGCTGCCTGTTCTTCCTCCATCTCACCTCAGGACTTTGCCGACTATTTCAAGGAAAAGGTGGAATCCATACGCCAGGACATCCCCTCTATATCCTCCTCCCATCCTACACCTCTTCCTAACTCTCCTCCTGCCTTCCTTGACTCTTTATCTGCTGTCACAGAGCAGGATGTGTAGTTGCGGATCTCCTCTTCTCCCTCTACCACCTGACCTCTTGACCCCATTTCCTTCCATCTCCTAAAATCTCTTGCTCCTACTATTATCCCTACGCTCTCACACATTTTTAACTTCTCCCTCTACTCTGGTACCTTTCCCTCTTCCTTCAAACATGCAACAGTTATACATTACACAAAAACAGCAAGCTTGACCCTACCTGTCTCTCTAACTATCGACCTGTCTCCCTCCTGCCTTTTGCCTCTAAACTCCGTGAATGTCTTGTATTCTGTCGCTTGCTCCATTTTCTGAACACCTATTCTCTCCTAGACTCTCTACATCTGGCTTATACTCTGCTCATATTAGTCGACCTCTCTACAGCATTTGATACGGTGGACCACCCTCTTCTCCTTCACATTCTCCGTACTCTTGGCATTCATAACAATGCTATTTCCTGGCTCTCCTCTTACCACTCCTATTGTACTTTCAGTGTCTCTTTTGCTAACACATCCTCTTCCTCTATCGAGCTCCTCATACTTCCTCCCAAACCTGGCCCTATTTCCTCCTTCCACATTACTGTTGGAAGTACAATCATTCACCCAGTATCCCAAGCACGCTGCCTAGGGGTCACATTCTATTCTCTTCTCACATTCAAAAGGTAGCAAAAAACAGTAGTTTTTCCCTCAGCAATATTACCAAGATACGCTCTTTCCTCTGATGCTCGACTGCAAAAACTCTGACACAGACCCTCATTCTCTCCCGTCTCGACTATTGTAACCTCCTGCTGTCTGGCCTTCCTGCCTCTCACCTGTCTCCCCTACAATCTATCCTAAATGCTGCTGCCAGAATCACTCTATTTCCGAAATCTTTCTCAGTGTCCCCCCTGCTGAAATCCCTCTCTTGGCTTCCTACCAAATCCTGTTTCACACACCCAATTCTCCTCACATTTAAAGCTTTACACTCTTCTGCTCCTCCTTACATCATAGCCTTAATTTCTTGCTATGCACCATCCCGACTCTTGCGTTCTTCTCAAGGATGTCTTCTTTCTACCCCTTTTGTATCTTAAGCCTCTCCCGCCTTAAACAGTTCTCACTGACTGCCCCACACCTCGGGAATGCCCTTCCCCTCAATATTCGACTAGCACTCTCTCTATCCACATTTAAGACCCACCTCAAAACACACCTGCTTAAGGAAGCATATGAGTAGCTCCATGGCTGATAATTAACATCTCATACATTAACTTTGGTCCCTTGCAGACGCACTTACCAGAATGCCCTCCTACTGTTGCTGTACATTATTCCTACCAACAAATTAGATTGTAAGCTCTTTGGAGCAGGGACTCCTTTTCCTACTATGTCTGAAGCACTTCTCCCCTTTATGTGTTATTTATATGATTGTCACGTATATTACTGCTGTGAAGCGCTATGTACATTAATGGCACTATATAAATAAAGACATACATACATACATACATACATACATACATATTCTCAAAACAGCTGTAATGTTTTATGGTTCTGAATATCATTAGCTACCAGTTCTTGTCTTACCAGATGCGGGAGTGATTTTACCAAGGCAAACATTCTGCGGTATGAGACCAGGAAGATATCCAGAACGCCAGCTTACTGTAACAGAACCATACAATCCTTTTCTACATATAACAACTTGGCCTTTTCCTGATGTTATGTTTGTAAGTCGAAAAACAGCAGATTCAAAGCCAACCTAGCATAGACAAAATAAAATATTTTTAGATTTTTTAAATATCTCTGACTGAACCTAATAATAATATGTTATTCTTATAAAGAATTGGCAAATTACACAGAGCAAAGCAGTACAGTATCCATAGAATTTGTCAGGCACAACGAGTCTGGGCCTGAAGAACTTACAATCTAATTTGTGGCGGAAGAGGGAGATAAAGGGACTTGCTTTCACTTGCTCTCACAAGGAGAACTGACAGAGATCCAAAAAAAATGAATCTCTTGCTATTGGCAGGTAACAGTGACAAAACAACATATTGTAGTATTACAGTACTAAGAATTTTAGAGATACATCATAGGATTCAATGGTAATATTGGTACAGTATACCAGGATGTATAAAAACATATCTTGCTACAACGGTTAATTATAAAGATGTATCTTTGTATTTAAATTTAGCGTGATTTGAATACTAAACGTTTACATTGGCTTACGTTTATGCCACGCACTGTATTTTCTCTCTCAACACTTCATAGAAATTTGTATTTGTATACTCCCCTCTTGTGGTTTGTATGCGGAACTACAGTTAACCTACTGTAGTTACTGTACCTCTGAATTGGCAGCATCTTTAGGGACGGACACTGATGTTGGCTTTTGTTCTTTAAGTATATAAGGCTTTCCAAAGGTACTCTCACCCTTCAGGCTAACATTGGTCAATTCAAGATAAAAATGAAAGCCAGGTAAAAGGAAAACCTGAAAAGAAACAACAATACAGTATAGGCAAAATAGAAAATCAATCTTCTGATGTCAATAAAGAGCACATGCATACTAACTGAAATCCTAATTGAAGTTAATTTGCTATTAAGTCTTTTGAAAGCATACTGACCTGGTTGCTTATTGGCACTGTGCTAATACCATAGCTGGAGCCGTCTTTAATCACCACACTCCCTACCATCTCCTCAATGGTGTTCTCTTGTTCTCCGTTTCCAGTGAAGATTTTGTACTCAACCGTGACATTGCCAAATGTCCCAGCAAGTCGAGTGACATTAATTTGTACGTAACGACTCAAGTCCTTGTTCACCGTGATGGACTGACTGGCTGAGTACACAGTAAATACTCCATGAGGATCATCATTTGCAAGAACGGTGAATCGTGACAGGCTTTTTTCATGATCCAAATCTGCTCCTCCCTCTACATGTATCAGTTGGACCATGTAGCTCTCATCTAATTCTGGCACATCATCTGGTAAGAGCTGAATGATAATCTCAGCAGTATTCTGCATGTCAGGAATAAAAACCCAACCAGTTGTTGCAATGAAGTCGCTCTGAAAGTCTGACATGCTGCTCAATTGCCAGTGAACCTTCAAAAACAAATGCAATCTTTTACTAACTCATTAAAGTTGATAACGACATAGATTTCCAAATTTGTATTTTAGTTCACTTTTTGAGTGGAACATTGGGATGATAAGTGCATGAACAGTTATGGAGTCAGTGGAACTGACACATGGAACCCTATACTGTATATGCTAGTAGCATAGTACACATCACCTTTCTCTTATTGTGCAATATAAAGGCGACTGGAGTAGTTTGATGATCTCATCCGCGGACTCGATTGTTAAAATCTGTCATCGGATTGCGGAATCAGCAGATGGATTGTCGGTGTTAAAAAAAAAAAGAAGAAAGAAATCCGCAAAAAGTGAATCGCCATTTTTCAGAGTGATCCTCGGAAATTAACCAGCCGGTCCGAGGTGGATCCAAATCCACAAAAACAATTCGCCCATCTCTACAAGCGACACAAAGCTTTTTTTTTACACTTCTAATTTTCACACAAAAAAAGCTTTGAAGGAAATCATAAATATATTGTCAATAAATTAAAGCTTTCTTGGGCATATAAAGGATGCAATTAAACCAACATTGTTATCTACCTATTCACTGTCATTTACTTGGAGAGTTGTAAATCGGATTTAAAATAAAATGACACTTGGGAAAACATCAGAAAAAATAAGTAAACACAACAATACCGTTAAGTTCCCTAGAGTGCCTTGGACTCTTTTGACATTTAAAATGATATTCAATAATCCTTCAGAAGCCTCTGGCTCAGTGTAATTTTTAGCCTGTAGGGATTCAGCTGCAAACTGAATAATTCCATTTGGATCCCCAAATTTCTGTATCTAAAGAAAAATATGAGTGAAAGGGTAAACTTGAAATATTTTAAAACAACAAATACTCTATTCTAAGTTAAAATAAATGAATGAATGTATACAAAGTTATTTAGATAGTGAGCATACCTTATCTTACAGCATTAGCTATTCAGTTAATACAGTGAAAAATGGAGTCAAGGGACCTGCTGGTGTTAACAAAATACTTACGATTAGAGTGACATTTCTCGCTTTGGGATCAATCTCACTATTTCCACTTCCAATACTCAATATAACGACAAACTTCTCTTGCACTTCAATTTCTTCATGAGGTAGAATTATCAGGTTTATAGTCCTTTCCCCACCTTCTCCATCACTAAAATGGAAAGACCCATTCATAGGTTCACTGAAGTCACCATTAAGAACTGGCAAGATCTGCTCGGAATTGGGCCCCAATATGTTCCAGAAGATCTGAAGAAGGACAGTGTAAGAGAGGAATAAATAAGAAATGAATGTTTTACTAAATGCCAAGACCAGAATCAAGGAAACAAATGTATATGCAAATATAACACACGCAAGCAAAGGATTAATTTTAGGGCATTGCTACAACAGTTCTAGTTACATCTAAAGTTTGCTGTACAGTGGCCACCAGTAGCTACATTATTTCAATTACCATAAGGAGAAAATCAGCACCCACTTGCCTAACAATAAGCCCTACCAAATCCATTATTAATTATAATAATTTGTTGGCAAAAGGATTCCAAGACACTGTAAGAGATTCTATATATATACACATATATATATAGAATCTCTTACAGTGTCTTGGAATCCTTTTGCCAACAAATTATATATATATATATATATATATATATATATATATATATATATATATATATATATATATATATATATTCATGTAGAGGTATCAGTACCGTGTTAGCCGAGCTTCAATAATCAAAAAATAAATAGATGATAGCGTTCTGTGGCTAACGAAATGCTTTTATTTGTGCACAAATAAAAGCATTTCGTTAGCCACAGAACGGTATCATCTATTTATTTTTTGATTATATATATATATATATATATATATATATATATATATATATATAATTAAACAATAAACATGTATTTTTGTTTTTAAATCATTATCCTCTGATTTTGAGAGCAAAGAGAAGTTTCCAAACATCTTTCATTATTTTCATGGTTAACATATTTTATACAAAGACTGCATGGCCCTGCCATATTTCCCCTCTCCGAAAACTGAAGAGGATGTTCTTTCGTTCATATTGTTATGGCTGAGAGATTGGGACAATCAGGAACCATATTTAGTTACGGCGACACCACAAGGTGCCTGTGCCATTTGGATGCCACAACAAGGGCAATTAAATGAGAGTGTAAGGTATCTGAAGTATTTATGAATCCCAATCACAAAAGTGGGCTAGGAAATATTCAATCCCACTTTTGTGATTGTGAGTGCACATAGGTTGCTTTTTGTTTTTTCATACCTCCCCATTTTCCTACTATTATCTACCCGTATGCACCCAATCTGTTCCAATTAACAGAGTATACTATACTGTACATAGGAGAGCGACAGTATTTCTATTTTACATGTATTTATGAATCCACCTGAAAAACTGAAAACACTCATGATGCATCCCCATTTCCCACACAAGTCCTCCAAACCCTGTGCAAGCATTTGAAACATTGCAGTATTTAAACTGTGGGCAGTCAGTTTCTGGGCAAATACATGCATATTAGCACGGTTGTGTTACTTTTTTAGCTTCTAAATTAATTTTAGCAGGAAGTATGCTTTGATTTAGGAAGGACAGAACCATCAAATTATAAAACCAAAATGCTAAAACGGGCATTGTAATACACATTTCCCTAGCTGAACTGTGATTAACTGATGATACTTGTTTAACAAATGTTGAAAAAAATTTAAATATACAATTCTGTGTAATTGCAATTCAGGTGTATTGTCACTAAACTGAACAACATGTTATCCTTTTTGTAACTTTGCTAAAGGGATGACCAATATTGTGTTCTGCGATGCATTGCACCTTCTCCAGTACTGAAGTTGTTAAACAATATCTCAAGTTCAGTTTGGTGTAACTACACAGTAACAAAATGAGCATAACAGACATACATACAATACCTGAGATTCTCCCAGAAGACCACCTGTCCTTTCCAACACAAGTGATAAACTGAGTGATGCATTGGGATTAGGAAGAGTTATCTGACTCTGATTAAGGAACCTCACTACTCCGCTTGGTGAGTCACTTTTAGCAATTGTGATGAGGGTAACTAGATGGGGACCTAGAACGGCGCCACCACTAGCTGCAACAAGGCGAATCTGAAATTGCTCAGCAAATTCACTGCCAAAAAAAGAAATATATATAAAAATGTACTGTAAGTAAGATGGAGCTAATAACTACTGGGTTATACAACTCAAAATACTAATCGGTCATGCAATTAGGTAATTAGTACAAATGTAAAAAAACAATAACATTAATAAACATTAATAACAGTAATTAGTTAATACAAATCTAAACATTGTGATTGTTATATTTACAAGTGTAATAGCAAAATAAAGAGTCGGTGGTTATAAAATAGATTTTAGCTATAAATTAACGTGCACAGGGACAATACAACCCCCCAATCCTGCTGCTTGACTTTGGACCCCACTACAAGGTCCTTTATGTTCAAAAATCCTAAGCGAAAGTCCTGAGGCACAATGAAGAAGGATGGGTTGGGGGGAAGAAGAGAACAGACCAAGAAAGGACATACCCCAGCATGCCTAACAAAACGCTGGTTCCTACAGTTCTGGCTGGCGCCTCAGTATTTTATATTTTTGTTCACCCCTGAATGTGAGTGTGTTTCCTCTAGTTTTTATTACATTGGCGGCCGGGCTGACTCTAATGCAGCTGCCCCCGCAGTGCCCCCGCAGTTTAAAAATAGCACGGGCGGCACGCAGGCTGTCTTCGGCCGAAACCGTCCGGTTTTCCCGCGCCTCGGGCGCTTTCAATAGTAAGCACCATTAGCGCTTATCTATTGAAGCGGCCGCCGCGCGGAAAACTCCGTTTTTAAACGGAGAGCAGACCCGCGGCTAGCCCGCTACGCTCCCGGCCAGCTCCCGGCAAGCTTTAGAATGAGCTTAGCCGGGACAGTATGCTAATAAACATATTCATACTATTTAGCTATTCTGTACTTGCTTGAATATACATGTAACATGGGACTGAGACAACCCTGAAAGATTTATCCAGCAACAGACCAGGAGAAAGACAACTGACAAGGCAATTTACCAGTACTAATTTTGTGTTTGCATGCTTCATCTTTTTTAAAAAAACTTGTATTTACTTTCTTTTATTAACCATACTATATTGGATATTTCTTAATATTCAGGGGTTAATAGTTATACAAAATGTTATTAGTATACATAGTTCTGATTGTGACCTTATCGTGCACTAGATGGATTTTTAAACATTGTTTGTATGGGTTTTTTTGCCTTGTTTTTTCCTTTTGGCTTGTGCACTGTTTGTCTATTTTTATTTTCATTCTTGATTGTACCCCTTGAGGGTTGATAATTTCCATGGTGGAGCCCGTCACGATCACTCTGAGCCCTGGTTGTCGTAATCAGCTGCATTCTTTGCAGCAATCTGTTCACCTACAACTGAGGCCTCGCTCATGTGTAGTTTCGTGTTACCTTCCTCACCAGCCGCAAGAGAGTGGGTGATCGTCCCCGGCCCCCTCCTTGATGACGTACACAGAAGTTAAATCAGGTATAAAAAACACTATTTTTCTGTGTGTGACATACTCTTTGATAAAGTGCTACACAGAGTGAAATGCGTTACAGAGACCTTTGTGGTCCTCCGTTTATTACTTATGTAACCCTGTGTAGTTTTGGGGTTATCGTTCTTTCTCCTCCTGTGCAATAATCCCTGTTAAGGGCAAGTTTGCCAGGAGTAATTATGGGGCTTTCCCCCCACATCCATGTGCTGTGTAGTATTCAGTGAAGATAGTGTCATCAGGCTCTGTGTCCAATTACAGTGACACAGGGGTGGTGTCTATTGGAACTATTTAGTGCACAGCCCTTCCTGTACTTAGCAGTGTCTCACCACCTATGAGTGAGGCTAGTCTGTCCCAGCAAACTGCAAGGGCTCTGGCAGGATGTGTGGACCTCCCTCAGGGGAGTGGTGTGGGAGACTATTCCTCTTACTCCATCAGGGAGTAAGGGAAGAGCTAGACCTTCTTTCAGTGCCCTTGCCTGGGAGTGTAAGGTCAGGGACTTCCTTTGGGTTGGCAACCTATAATGAGTGGCTAAAGACCGGCTGCAATGATGGGCAGTCTGCTATTGTCTGATGCAATAAAGTATGCTGTTGCCAAAGATCTCTTTTTGCCTGAGAGTGGAGTCACTCATGTAGAAGTTGCACATAGAGGTTCTCTTTCAGAGACTCCTCCCTACAACACTGGGGGTCTGGAAGAGATGGAGGCACTGTACCAAGAGTATGACTCAGCTATACCTGGAGAGCCAGTCCTGATGATATCCCCCATAACATCGCGGGAGACTCAGGAGTTCTGTAAGCCAACAGGTGAACCACAACCACTTGTTACATGGGTCAGTTTCCACATGAGGGGGTCAATATGAGATTGAGCAGGGGAAACACCGTTACACTTATGTGCAAATAAAGAAGACTTTTTCAATATTTTGCTCTCCAGCTCTCATTCATTTTTACAGCTGTGTACCACGGCTCCTGATTTTTTGGTCTTTCCGCAAAAATTTAACAGTACATACAAAACCCAATGTAAAAGATCATTCAAATACCTTTCTTTATCATCGGTAATAGAGACACTGATGAAACTCAGGTTTTGTCCATGTTGAAAAATTACTGAGGTATTGAAAATGGTGTAGTCCATGCCATTGGGAAACGCAGAAATACCATGCGAGATAAAATCAGCTGTCACATAGCCATAAGTTCCATGTGTTCTCATTACAGGAATCATCAACAGTCCAACATCTTCCTCCACTAGCAAAACATACAGTTATTTCCAGTATGAAGACATTTTTGCTCAGATTAGCACTTACAGCACCAACTCTAGTTCTCAAAATCCCCTTTACTAAAAAAATGTTAGTTTAGTATGTGGTTGCAAAACAAATTTTTAAAAGTATATATAATGCACAATAAAATATTTTAGAGTATTGTGACTTCTTATGACGTTAACTGCAATACAAATATTTTATATTAAATTATGTTTTTATTTGCAATTTTAGCTAGTTTGCCAAAGCATGAATGTTTGATCTGATAATGAAAAAAAAAATATTTTTATAATTTTTTCTCTATGACAACAGCAAATAAGTTATACCCCTGTAAATCACTACTTTACATGCAACCACCTAGTAATATTCTGGTGTCAGTATATGTTATACTGTATGGAAACAACTAGTACTGAGTGCTACCTTCCGGTGGGTCCTTTCCTCATTTTTCTTTACGTTCACTTTATACACTATGCAACAGTAATACATTTTGGCCTAACATCATCCAACTCCGTTACATTGGAAATAATATCAGACCCATTAAAAAAATAATATTGTGTGCTTTTGCCGCAATGTTATGGCTAAAGTCATCAACATACAAGTTAATTACTGCATTGCGATACAATGGTGTAGGGTAATAATATATTTCTACCATAAGATTATGTAATATAAATGATTACAATCCCTATGGTATCAAATACATTCACCACAGGCACCCAAGGGGTAAATAATTAACTAAAACTAAACTACCTATCCCCCTTGGCTACCTACAGATGTAAAAAGACTTACTGGCCTTGTGGTCACGGAAAAAAATGAATGAGAATAAACATGGCTTGAGTGTGGCCACAAGGACAGCAAGTTTAGCGGCCCATTCGAATTAACGCTGTGGGCGTCCATGCTTTTGAATGGGATGCTGCAGAGTTAATACTTTGCTTGAATGAGCCATGTGCAGGTAGAGAAAACCGCTACTAATATGTTATTACCGGCTGTCATTGAGTGCCAATGTGGCTACCTAGGTTGTAATTGAGAGGGATTAGGTAGCTACACTGACACTCTATGGGTTAATGTTTAAAATGATATGTGTAATCATGTTATTATAATGTCTTAATGATATTGTCTGTATTTCTTTTTTACAGTTTTTATGTATTGTATGTTTAGTGGCCAAAAGCCACATTTGGCTAATAGGACTATGGGCCATTACTATAGAGGGGGGGGGCGATGTTTGTTGGGGGGTAGGGGCTGGAGTGATGGGTTTTGGTGGTTGTTATACTCAGGGAGGGTGGTTAAGCCCCCCGGAGGAATGGTGCTAGGGGTTTGACTATATTATAAGTATATTTTGGCATTATTGGTTGGACTGATATTTAAGCAGAGACTATTTGGGGATAAGTTATATTCTTTTAGAATATGTTGTGTAATAGGGATGTGCTTACTGAGTGCTTGCTAGTATATTTGTTTGACGAAAGGGGGTATGTTTGCATCCTTATTGTTTGAACTGTTTTCTATAAAGAGGAAACAAACAAAACAGCATAGAACTAGTTACCACCGCACTAAAAAAATTACAAATGAATTATTAGCAAATATGCCAAAATTACCTTGGATATCAATACATTCTGGATCAAACTGAATGATGCCTTCTGCGTAATCATTTTTTAGAATGATGATTCGGACCATCGATTTGATCCCTACGGCAGGTGGCTGATCTATTTGAAGTCCATTTTCTCTAACAGTAAAATCATAACCGCTATGTAAACAAATGTAACAAATAATAAACATTATCAAAAACAAGCCTGTGTTCAACAAATACAGTAGTATCCAACACTGTATGCACTGCAATAAAGAAATGTTAAACTGTTTAGGAATAGGCAGTGGCCTAAATAAATTGAAAAATAAGAAGCCAGGGAATAAAGGGTGTCTGAGACTGCACAGGAGCTAGGAAAATTTGCAGAACAGGCAGGAAAATATATGTCTACATATTTACAATGGCCTACTACAATATGTTCTGTTTGGGCAATATGATTTAATTTGAGAGTTCAATTGTCTTACTCTTCTGGTTGAATATACAACTTTCCGACATTTAGAGCAGTTGAAGATTGATGCCATTATGCTATGTTATCTTTACACCAATTGCATTACACACATATATATATGTATACCTTCCTTGAAGCGTCGCCTCAGTGATGGTAACAAAAAAATCTTCAGGACCTTCTGGAAGGATATCATCCTTTATTTCCACAGAAACACTTTTCGTGGTTTCATTTGGTCTGAATACAAGTTCTCCTGAAGTGTTTGTAAAATCCAGATCACTTAATGCTGATCCACTCAAGGTTTCATATTTGAGCTTCACATCACCAGATTTACCAGCGGAACGTATAACAGTAATGTTAACCTGTTAATGTAAACATTGGAAAGAGATTAGTTTGGTACTGTTGGAGTAGGAGAGATGTTGTTCTTTTTCAGATAATAATAATAATTTGTTCTTCTATAGCACTGCTAGTTTTACATAGCGCTTTACAGAGACATTTTGCAGGCACAGTCCCTGCCCCATAGAGCTTACAATCTATGACTGTGACTTGCCCAAGGTAACAAGCAGCAAACATAGGAATTGAACCAGGTTCCCCTGCGTCAAACTCAGTGGCAGAGTCAGTGTCCTTACTTACTGAGCCGCTCCTTCTCCAATAAGTGTGTCTCAATGGAGAAGCCATCAAAAACTATACTTCTGCACAAAAGATATTCCAGTTTTTCCCCTACTTTTATTTACTAAGTAAATAAGGGAATGTGTTATGTGCATTTGAGCAAACATTGATAAACTAGCATGCTTTATTCATACACATTATGTTTGCCCTTTCCTTGCTAGGTGCAGCTTTTAGACTTCAAGTTTTCCTTCTTCTTTCCATTTATATTTTAATATTACACTTCACAATTGTGCAAACACAAATATTACATCCCTTGCTGTCCACTGTGCTATTCCTGAGCAAAACAAGCACAGAAGTCTCTGCCAGTGGTGGCTTCTGTTTTTCGGTAATATGTTGTAATGTATGACAACCATAAGGGAAAGACACTAGTACGTTTATTTGCACATTGTAAATAGAAGTGTGAAAACTCAATACCCATTTTTCTTCTTCCGATATCTGCATCATTGTTTGTGAAAACTCAAAATGTCCATAAGGAAGATTACTGGAAACCATTGTAATGTTTGCCAATTTACTGGATTCATTTATGACTCCTCCTCCGCTGATTTTAGTTAGCTGAAACTGATAGTAGCTTTTCTCCTCAGGAACATTATCATGTACAGCCTAAACCACAAGAAAAATCACATGGAAGAAAAATTAGGATTGCAAGACTTCCCATGAGGGTTACATATTAAGCAGATGGTTTCTATAGAGTAATAACACTATGTTGCATATTTATTCAATGTTTCCTCCTCTTATGTCTGCTTCTAATGTAATGTGTTATATTATGAAAACTTCTTAGTCAGTTAAAGCTAAGTTGAGTACAGACAGTTTCAATCATGGTAAAAATGGGAGAACATGGGCACACAGAATATAAAATCAATTTGAGCCTTCATTTGCTCCATAACTACTTAACATATTTCTTGCTGATGCAAATTACTTTATGCTAAAGGAGTAATGCACACAGAGGTGCATATACATACTCCATCATACTCTATATTATGGAGCATTATATCCCCATGCAGATTTTTGTATTACTTCTTACTGAATATGCTCCTTACCTGTAATATTACAACAGCAGCAGATTGCCTGTCTCTCATAGTCAGTGTTCCTGAGGTCTCAACAAATTCTACCAAATATGCTGGAGTTATATTCCAGTGAACTGTAACTTCACCAAAAATTCCAGGACCACGAACCAGACTAAGGGAAGGCAAATTTATTTGACATTAGGAATAAATACATGGAAATGTAGCAAAATAAAAAGTAATAAGTACTGAGATTTGCTTAATTGTATCTTCATTTACAAGGAACAGCATCACAATTAAGGAATGTACATGTTGCAGGTTACATAGAAACATACAGATTGAAAGCAGATAATAACCACTTGGTCCTCACGTTTTGCCCACTTTCTTATCTGTTGTGAAAGGTGCCTCTGTATTAGATACTTGCTTTTTTTCACATTAGGGTAGTCTTGTGTCTATCATAAGTAGTTTTGTTTTTCTGTACTGTACTAGCTGCCACTACCTGCACTGATGAGTTTTGTAATGTAGATCATGGACTATATTAGTCGCCCTTTCCTACGCAACCATTCATTTATTTATGTCTTCCTTATGGTGTCCAGAACTAAACACAGACGAGGCTCTACCAATAATCTATAAAGTAAATCAATATACAAAACAACCATTCCCATTGCTTTGTTACATTGCTTGCCTACTTTTAAGTCCTCTAAAACCTCTCCCATATTCTTCTCCTTTATAGTGGTTGACATTAGTACCAATAATACTTAATCCTACATTCTGCCCTTGAGTTTAATGGCTCAATTGCACAAATGGGCTCTTTCCGCATTAGGCCGGGGCAATGGTAAAAAATACGGTGCTGAGCCGCGCTGACGGTTATGCTCTCCTGCTCAAGCAGGAGCTTTTTTTGTGTCCTGGCATGAGCGTCAGCGAGCGCGCTTGGGAGGTGGGTGGCAGGTGGGGTGGGAGGCGGGGCTAGCACGCCACGTCACGGTGCATACTTCACAGAGTGCCATTGGCTTTTGCCAGTCACGTGACTGGCCCTCCGCTTCTCTCAGCGCAAAAAATTAAATTCCACACGCCTGCGGAAGCGTCTACCAAAGCCCCACACATGCCGGATGCAGGAGGTAAGTTTCCTGGCTCAGCGCGGCTCAGCGCTGTATTTTTTACCATGGCCCCGGCCTTAAATTGTAGTCACCACACTCTTGACCATTACACTAATCTATCTATAAATCATTATAATTTTGTCTACTCTCAAGGATCTAAAACCAGAGATGAACATGAAACACAGACAGAGCTCAATGCACATCCAGCGAAACTTTATACACGGTACAGTGCCTAAATATACATGTATTGATATCTATTAAATAAAATGGTCTTTTAGTTTAACATTTTGGCCAAATTGTTGTAAGCCCCTGAGCCACTGCACGGCAGACCAAATCTCTAGGGTCCCTACACTAATATAAATTCTTATTAACCTGTGCATTGCCAGGAAGAATGATTTATAATAAATCTGTCAAAATTAGTTGCAAAGTTCTAAGTCTGATTGAAGCTTTTATTAACCTGTACATTGCCAGGAAAAGCACTAAGTGCTAAGTGGCCAAAATGTTAAACTAAAAGACTATTTTATTTAATAGATATCAATACATGTATATTTAGGCACTGTACTGTGTATAAAGTTTCGCTGGATGTGCATTGAGCTCTGTCTGTGTTTCATGTTCATCTCTGGTTTTAAATGTATATTGCCATGCTCAGTAGCACTCCTCTGTGACACTTATACGCTTATATATATATGTTGTGGCTATTTTGGGGGTTCAATATGAGCCTGTGGGTGTTCTATATGTCTTACTCTCTAGGATCAGCAGATCTTTTTGTCCAGTGCAAAAATACATTATTTCCCTTCCAAACCATCTGTAATGTCACTATTAAATAATAATATTACAAATATGTGAAAAAGCTCCATTATGCCAAATAGGCTTTTTACAAGACTTTTGTGGCATGGAGGTCAGTAAAGCAGTTTGACAATCAAGAAATTAAATTACCAACTGGCCGGACATTGTATTACAAATCAAGTTTATAGTAAAAACACACTGAGATTCATGTACCAGAGTTACCATGGACAATGAAAAGCCTGTTTGGACCCAAGGACATTTAATACATCACACCCAAATGTATGTTTAATACATCACATCAAATGTACGTTTAATACATCAAACCAAATGTACACTTAATACATCACATCCAAGTGTCAGAAAGTGAACAGACATGCATGAATTCCATCTTACCACAAGTTGTTTACAGAATGTTATTCAGCTTTCAATATTACCACTCATGTGAAGCAAAGCTTTAAAACAAATAGATTTACAAAAGTAAACTAACTGACTATAACATACTACTAAGTAAACAAAATCATCCTATATAAGAAATATTAAATATGTGAAGCAATGGATACTTAAAAATATCTATAAAGACTAAGGGCCATATTTATTAACTCTGGCAGCAGAAGACATTACAGCTGATTCACTTCCAAGGATCTTAGTGGCAATGGCAAAGCTTAACAAACACGGCACAAAGTGCATCATATAAATCATGTTTATTTAGGCAAACATATCCACTGTTTTATCAAAGTCATTAGAAGATCAAAATACCTAATGTGGGCTGTTCCATTATAGTTTTCAGAAGGTTCACCGATAAGAATATGATTTGATGATGGGGCTATTCCAACCATACCAGAGGATCCAACATCTTGTGATATGATAACAGTGGCAGTCCCTGCAACACAATGACAGGGGTCTATGTATATTAAAATACAGTACAGAAGGGGTGGGGGGGGGGTAATATCATTTTCCATATGATCAGTTTATTAATTTTTTAATAGTAGCTTGGTTTGTATCATTTGCATAAGTCGTATTGTCTGGATTCAACACTGTTAAGAAAATGCTATAAAAAGAAAATATGTGATTATATACAAATACACATTAATTATTTTCATATGAGAAGAAAATCTATAGAAACATGTCACAAAATAAGATTATTAACTAGTTCCCAATTTAATTCATTTGAATCCTAATGAAAATTTAAAACATACCGTACTGGCCTGGATACATCAAACTGCGAAAAAATTATGGCGTAATTATCGAGTTCCGTTGAAATATTTAAGATGTGAGTAAATTCCGCAAAAATAAATAAGTATTTAGTAACAGTTGTACCATCTTAGAAATGCGCTATGTGGCAATTAAACTTGACTAATTTCTTTACATAATGCTCGCGTTGGCGTCAAAATTATGCTGACGTCGTGTAATTGTTCTACAATGGCAGCTAAAAATTGCAATCATTTCCTAGGTAACATAATATATAAAGCCTTATAAAGGGAGAGGAGTGGTGCTGCGTGAGGAGGAGTGAGGAGCGCAGGAGTGGAGTGAGTGAGAGGAGTGATGCTGGGCATTGGAGGAGGAGTAATGTTGAGTGTAGGAGTGGAGGGGAGTGAGAGGAGTCATGGTGAGTGAAGGAGTGCTGGAGAGGGGAATAGAAGGGCTGGAAGCCAGGTGAGTGTAGGAAGAAGCCAGGGTACGAGGACAGGGGAGAAGGAGGGGGAGGGATAGGTCAGATGGCTGCGGAAGGAGCAGTGAGGGAGACAGGGTACAAGGCCCAGAGGTGCCAATGTTACCATCTCCCCAATGTGCACATGGCAGTGACGCTGCTAACAAGATACGGCTATGTAGCACTACATGTGGTCCTCATTAATAAAGTAGTATCATGCTAGCACATCGTTTTGGGTAGGATACCAGTGACAGCACAGATGGCCATAAAGAATTCCAAATAGAAAAATATTTGTGATGCCGTGGACGGCGTGGGCACAGTGCCACATACTGTGGCTAACTGTAATAACAAGATATGCAGATATTAAAAGAAAAGAGAAAATGGCTATGGAAAAAAAAAAGGCATGCCAGAGAAATGGGTGCAGGACCAGGTCTCAACATCCTACATACCTCCTATGAAACTGCTCTCAAGCCAGTCCTGAACGCCCAAATAATTGTTGGCATACGTGACATGAGAGACACTGGCAGAGCAATACCAGATGAAGAGCAAGGTAAGTACATGTTAATCATATGAGAAATGTAAAACCTTCTGTTTATATTAGTGTAGTACAGTATATTAGTGCATCATCACACATACCATTCAAATGTGAACCTTGATTAATTCAATGTATATCACCTTCTTGTCAGTCCAATCCTGGCGTCAACAATCACTGGCTACTAGACCTCTCCATCACGTAAGCAACTACCAAGTAACGTCTCAAATGTTTACACACACTGTTATGAAATAGTCAAGTACTTTAACCATTACATAAATGTCACATGCAGCATGTGAGGGACATAACAAGTGAGTGGAGCAACAACCTAAAACAAAATAATCTAAACGATGTTTACTGCAACTGTTACTATTGATGTATAAATAGAACTGATGTAAACATGTTATGTTACATATCAGTCAGTACATGTTACTATAAATAAAAAAAGACACCAATAGTCAACACCTAATACTAAAATATTGACACTTCACGTCAATGACTGTTCTTATATGACAGAATATGTGAATATGTTAAGGCATCACACATACCATAGCATTATTAATCATAAAGCAATATGTACAGTACTATCATGTAACCTTCTTATAGTGTCATCCACACCTCAGGAATCTGGCCCATCTCAACCTCTGAGTCAGTCTGCACCGGGTAAGAAAAATGAATGTGACATCTGTCCACATTGCATTCATACTATGTTTAATATTGTATACATGTAATGTACTTGTAATTGTATACATTTGTAATGTACAAGTACATGTAATATAAAGTATGTGATTGATAGCGGTCAATACTTTAAACAAATAACTAAGAAAATTAGCAGATTTATCAGACTATTTAATGCTGCTACATATTACTTATTATTACCTGTTTTGAAGTACATTTACGTTCAAATAAACATAACTTAATACTTATGTTATTATCATATACAAGAATAACAGCTCACATGTGTATCACTCTCTTCACAAGACAGTACTGTACTTAGAAAAATGTTACACCATCACACTATCATGAACTATTACACGTCTATTTAATATATATTTTAATGTGAATTTATTATAATCCAAGACGTACAACATCTTCACCAGGTATGCAAATAAAGTGAAATTACTACACATGACAAACTGTAATGTTCACTTATCACATAAATGTTCCATATAATGCATGTAGAAATGTTCAATACAAGGTTTATGTTAATGAGATATACCTAAAAAGACACGGTTACATTTGGTACATAAATATTGTTCTTACAACGTTATTTATGAACTAAAAATGATTAAAATAACCAAAATATACCTAACATTTACCTACCCTTATGAGGTCTGTGTTCATATAATGAAAAAAAAATACACCAAATAAAGAAAGGTAATGTCAACGTTTACAATTTTTAGTGTAGGTCACAGGTGTCACATGTCATAGAAAAATCATTGTATAATGAAGAAACTTTCATGTACATAAACAATTATCAATATAGGTTTTCAGAAAAAAGTATAAATAATGTTGTTGTACTTTGTACAAAGCTGTATTTGTAATAAATATTTATTTTTAATAGTTCGTTGGTGGCATAATGCACCACACACCCTATCACCTCGACTACCCTCTCCAGCTGCTGGTGATGGCAATATGACCCCTGCACATGCTTTGTATGAGCAATTCACCCTCATTTTTGAGCCGTACCAATGAAGGTGAGAACTGAGCCCACCTCAGGGGATCCTCAGGAGCAGCCACGTTAACCTACACGTCCAACTGTGATGTCTGTTCCACAGAAGACCATGCAGCTACACCTAGCTCAAGTTACACACATAAACTAAACCAGTCTCCTTCACCAGGACGTAGCTCACGTCAACCAGAATGTAAGAGCTCACACAGCAGTCACTTAAAAACAAGTAGCTGTAGAAAGGAAAACTATGAAACTAAAAGAGCAAATTAAAATACAAAACTCCAGGCCACTAAGAAAATGGTAAGCAACGTAACACACATCTCCACACATAGAGCAAAATCAGCTGACCGGGTGTGTGGCCTTTTTAATCAGGCCATGACTATGTGGAGGACACAAACAACAGAAGTAGCTGTTAAATTATTTACTAAAAACAATTAGTTAACCCGTTCTGATAATAATCGCAAAGGATACGTATGCATATTTATACTAAACTATGCGCTATTATCACGATTTTTACTGGTAGCGACATTGGTTAATGGGTAAAATGATAAGTGTAAATAAGCGCTAATGTAAACAATGTTGTACAAAAATGATAGTGCAAACAGAAGAACAAAACCTGTGATACAGTCTATGACGAAGGTAGTCCTTGAGCTGCCTGAGAGGTTGATCTGGGATCTTCCAACCAGATTTGAAGATGCGTGTGGATTAACCTCTTGTGGCGCTGAGGGATAGTGGATTGAACAGAGTCTTGTGCAATATTTTCTTCTTAGGTGAAAACCTCAGAGAGGGAGACAAGAGAAATGCAAAAAACACCACAATAGTGTATTACCCTTTGGACAATATAAGACTTGGTTGTTAAAGTATAAAGAGCATTTAATGATTAAAACAATTGCATCTACAATTGATGTAAAAGTATAATGGATTAATAAACAGTAGGTGAACTCCTGTTAAATAAATGAATGATGGCTTCCAAGCGCTTGTGCTAAAAGAAGCCGTGCTGCTCCGCCGATGGTAAAAACTGAAATCCTACTCACCGTCCTTGAGTAGGACATGTGCAGTGGTACGGGGTCTTTTGCCAAGGGATAGCCGCTTGCTGGGGGGTGCCGGACGTCCGTTCGTTAAATGCGGGGAGAATTCTTGATATCCTCGTGGTCTCAATACCAGCAAAATGATTTCCAAGCGTCTCCTCCGCTGACGTCACCGCATAGGGTGTACAGCTACGGTGTCCCTGGATGACCACAAACCTTCCTACGCGTTTCAAAACTCCTATTCACGGGTTTCTTCGTCAGGGAATGTTGCTACAAGGGTTGATGCTTCCTATTATACCCCCGGTAATTGGATTATGGTAATGGGAACACCCAAATTGATTGAAAGTTCTAATAGAAGTCCAATTTATCAAGCGCTTTGCTTACATATACACTGTTATTAGTGAGAGAAGGGTTTGAATCTATATGATGACAATTACAAATGTGACTGCAACATTAGTGACTGCAAAGAACTTACAAACAATGTTTTACAAAAGCATATGACTTACACAATAAAAATCAAACAAAATATACACAGCAAAATATAAATTATACACAGCAAAATATAAATTACTGTTATGCATGTTTCTAGCCACATTACAGACACCAGGACCTTACTTTGTTATGATCCTTAAAAAGGGGGAGATGATGCACCATAACTAGATGATATATTAATATTAATCATAATCAAGGTGTCAGTGTGGATAGGATCATACTATCCATAGCTGTAAGAACATATTGCTTGATCATACTACAGTGATAGTTACTTAACAATTGCAATCACAGTTATAAAACAGATATTTCATATACAGAAATTTTATTGACACTTATATATATATCTATTGTAAGCAATTTGATATTTTGCTATATATATAATTCTCAGACTATTACTCAATTCATTAATGCCAGAATAATGATATTTTTGATATTTTCAGATATCATTCTATCATATGGTCCATTTTAATTGGACCTAGTTAGAAAATGGTCAAATTGGAGAGACATATCTTGTTTGGATGGGACAACTTGGTAAATCCCACAATGTGTCTCTCCACTTCAAATTAAAACATGCACAAAGCCCAGTAGGACTTAATGTCATGCCATAGAGTGTCCCACATTCAGCAAAAGGGGGGGTGACAAAATAAATGTAATTTCAAGAAGGGAATCCTATTGGATATTTGAATTGAAAACCCTTAGCCCACAAGGACTAAATGTAGAATTCAATTTGACATCTTTCCTCAAATAGTACAGTAACATCATTTCCCAAATAGCACATTATCCGCATGGTATGGCTGGGTGCCCTGTCCCTGTCCGCCGACGGCCCTAGCCAGTATGGCCAGCCTAACATCATAACAGTATAAACTCATAAACACATAAAAACATAAAAAGTATAAAAATCACATAAAATCACATAATCACGTTAACTATATAATCACGCACAATAATACCATCACAGAATTTAATATATCACATCACATTTTTCTTTCACAGCCTTAGCATAATTATGCATAGGAATAATTCATAAAAAAACAAAAAATACATATAAAAAAATTATTTTTATTCCAACTTGTAAATTAATCACTAGAATCACAAATTAATCACTAGAATCACATGTATTATATATTATGTAGATATTATGTAGAAATTAGCTATCACACATGTAATAACTTCAAAAATTGTTATTTGATTTCTTTACCAAGTTGTCCCATCCAAACAAGATATGTCTCTCCAATTTGACCATTTTCTAACTAGGTCCAATTAAAATGGACCATATGATAGAATGATATCTGAAAATATCAAAAATATCATTATTCTGGCATTAATGAATTGAGTAATAGTCTGAGAATGATATATATAGCAAAATATCAAATTGCTTACAATAGATATATATATAAGTGTCAATAAAATTTCTGTATATGAAAAATCTGTTTTATAACTGTGATTGCAATTGTTAAGTAACTATCACTGTAGTATGATCAAGCAATATGTTCTTACAGCCATGGATAGTATGATCCTATCCACACTGACACCTTGATTATGATTAATATTAATATATCATCTAGTTATGGTGCATCATCTCCCCCTTTTTAAGGGTCATAACAAAGTAAGGTCCTGGTGTCTGTAATGTGGCTAGAAACATGCATAACAGTAATTTATATTTTGCTGTGTATAATTTATATTTTGCTGTGTATATTTTGTTTGATTTTTATTGTGTAAGTCATATGCTTTTGTAAAACATTGTTTGTAAGTTCTTTGCAGTCACTAACGTTGCAGTCACATTTGTAATTGTCATCAGATAGATTCAAACCCTTCTCTCACTAATAACAGTGTATATGTAAGCAAAGCGCTTGATAAATTGGACTTCTATTAGAACTTTCAATCAATTTGGGCGTTCCCATTACCATAATCCAATTACCGGGGGTATAATAGGAAGCATCAACCCTTGTAGCAACATTCCCTGACGAAGAAACCCGTGAATAGGAGTTTTGAAACGCGTAGGAAGGTTTGTGGTCATCTAGGGACACCGTAGCTGTACACTAGGTGGTGACGTCAGCGGAGGAGACGCTTAGAAATCATTTTGCTGGTATTGAGACCACGAGGATATCAAGAATTCTCCCCGCATTTAACGAACGGACGTCCGGCACCCCCCAGCAAGCGGCTATCCCTGGCAAAAGACCCCGTACCACTGCACATGTCCTACTCAAGGACGGTGAGTAGGATTTCAGTTTTTACCATCGGCGGAGCAGCACGGCTTCTTTTAGCACAAGCGCTTGGAAGCCATCATTCATTTATTTAACAGGAGTTCACCTACTGTTTATTAATCCATTATACTTTTACATCAATTGTAGATGCAATTGTTTTAATCATTAAATGCTCTTTATACTTTAACAACCAAGTCTTATATTGTCCAAAGGGTAATACACTATTGTGGTGTTTTCTTGCATTTCTCTTGTCTCCCTCTCTGAGGTTTTCACCTAAGAAGAAAATATTGCACAAGACTCTGTTCAATCCACTATCCCTCAGCGCCATAAGAGGTTAATCCACAGACATTGGTTAATGGATGCAATTAAAAAATTACATATTTGTTGCGGTGCAACAGTACTGCTGAACAGTTGAGCATTTCTTTACTTATTTTTGCAGATAATACCGTAATTTTTCCTTTACGCAGCTTGATGAAGCCGGGACACTGTACTCCAGCTCAATCCCTTTTTGTGAATGCAACAAAATGATCAGTATTTCTCATGAGTCTATTATTGAGGCAAATGGTTAGATTTAATCATGTATATTGCAATTTTCAATGGGGACTCCACTGGCATCTTCCATGGGAAGAAAAACAAAGCTCTGTTTAGCCTAAATAAATAGAATTACTACTGTTGCTTGTTTTTGCCTCAGTACTCAAGCTATTATCAGAAATGTTCGTGAGGTGTGTTGTTTGGCACAAACAAGTACAGTATCGTTATTGCCTCAATCCACATCCTTAGGCTTTTTGTTCCACCTTTTTAGATCAGGTACAGTACTGTATGTAGCATCAGTGGATACATTCTCTGACTATACTCTGAGAAACAGAGATGGTCACAGGGGATTGCCGTTAGTTCCAGAAGATTAGCTGGAAAGTCCTTTTCTTACTGTATCTTGCATATAGACCTTGAGAAAGTGCCCCTGGCTTTTTTTGCAAGAGTCCATAGTTATCACACACCCACCGGAAGATGACAACTGAGAAGCCTTTTGCAGATGGATTTGGACTTCCCCAGCAACTAGGCTTTTTTGGTTACCTGGGAAAGAGATATCCATTTGTCCAATGACATTTGCTATTTCTTATTTAATGGAAAAATGTAATTTTGTATACTTCTCAGTGGTCCAATAAATGGTCTCTATTACTGTTGACACAATGTCAATAAATGTACTCTCATTATTACTGTTCCTATAACTGTCCCAATGTCTTCACTTCCTTCTAGAGTCTTCAGTGCCTGTATGTCTGACCTAGAAATTAAATCTATTGTGGTGGCCTAAACTGCTTTTTATCCAGATAAATAGTCAATTATGATCTGTAAGGAATTGTATTACTCTACAAACATAATCCTTGGGATGGTCTTATAGAGGCATTTTCACATCCCCAATTATCTTTAGTGCTGCTGTTATAACCACCATGATTGGGGTTAATGTCCTAGATGCAAGTGTTCTTTTTACTCTTGCTGCTTCAGAACTAATATTATAGTTCTTGGACACTGAAAAAGTGAAACTGTGTTTAGAAATAATGTCCTAATGATTTTGCAGCTTGGAACTACGAGGGTAGTCTCTTAAAATTAATTTATCCACTTGCCTTATATTGACAACATGAAGTGAGAAAGTATTTTAATCTTCTGTCCACATGTGGTGGTCTTATGAAGACAGTAAACAATCATGTTCTTTGTGAAAGATTATGAAAAACCTTTACCAAAGAATATTTACCTAGATGTCATGGCTTGAACAGGCTTGGTAGTGACTGTTACTCCAAAATGCTCATTATGTCTTTTGGTTGCCCACAATTCTTCTGAAGAATGCCCAAGAATCCTTTAATTGCCTTAATCCTGCAGAAAGAACTTGCTCTTGTCCCTTCATATTTTTTTCAACAATTCAATTACAGTTCTGCTCAAAAACACAGATTTGCCATAAAAAGCAGCAGAACACAACCAACTCTTTCTTAAAAGATGTGTCTGCCACTCAATATCTCAGCTCAGAGGTTTTATATAAAATTGCCTGCGTAAAATAGCAGTATATAATACAAGTTGAACTTTATGCTGAAACATGTTGAATAATAAGTTAAATAATATGTAGTCCTGGTATAATATGGGTCCTCTTCAGTATACTTCTGAGAGACAGCTTCAGCAGTTTTATATCAGAATCATTTTGCAATAAATGCCAAAACGCTGTTCTCCTAAATCAGTAAACAGGGAATAGATACCCAAAGCAACCCTGACATTTTGTTTTATGGATTGCTGGATGAATTGAAAATCACCATTGACCATTGAAAAGAGCTCACTTTGCAAATGTAACTATTCCCCCTGTAATCAATAAACTCCATAGAGAGTTTTTTTGGGTAAATTTACCGTTTTGGGGGGCTAGTCAAGGGTGCCAAAGTAGCCCAATTGCAATATAGAAAGCCTAATTGGAAACTAGATGAAAAAACTAATTACAAACACATAAAATCACTACTGTATATCACAATGGATAATTAGGCAGATAGTTATTAAATCCTTAGTAACCATAGAGGTTATGAAGGCATGTACTGTATAATGCATGCCTTGTTGTCCACTATGTTGACTAAAGAGTTAATAATCCCAACAATCTACCTACAGTATTTTCCATTGAATACCATAAAAGACAAGTAAGGCATTGCAAAGGGTTAAGCCCGATCTCTTTCCCTGCGGGTAAACTAACCCCCTCCCAACGGGGACCCTATTTTTTAAAATGAAAGCAGGCAAAGGTTAATTTTTGGGGCTTGGGGAAAGTCCAATATTTCTTGCCTAAGGAGAAGCAGAAATATCAGAATATACTGAATAGAGCCCTACGTCTTCTGGTGTAGTGGCATTGGTCACCTTGATTGTGACTATGATGAACACTCCATTTCAATAACAGGTGTAAGTAGAATAGAGCGTGGGAAGGAAAGGGTAGCAGAAAGGAAAGGATCAATAGGCTCACCTCCTGATAAGCTGTGTAACTGCAGTAAATACTGTATGCAAAACTGGGGCATATGAGAAGTAAACAGTCAGATATAGAATCCTCTTTTCATAAGGTAAAAGGTAGAGATGAATGGACTGGATGTACTCACCATCTACCGGGGATACAACTGAATAGTCCACTGAAATCAGCTGTACTGTGTACCTTTCCTCACCTTCAAGCAAACCATCTTGAATTGATTGCAAAGTAAATGATTTTCGGGAGTCACTCTACAAAAGATAAGGACGTCAAGAGACAATTATTATAAAATCAGCAGAAGCAAATTAAATGTTACCGCAAATTCTGCTATGCACTTTTTCTACATTGCTTATCAATAGTACAGCATGCATATAAGGCTATCCAGTCAACAATATGAAAATTATTAAATGTTCCATTGACTGTGGTTTCAGACAGATACTGTAGGTAAGATTGAGGAAAACAGAATGATGTGTAAAAAGCAAGTCAGAAATTCTGATGGATGGTTGAGAGAATGTAAATGTACAATCTCAAACTTCTTACACGTGTACATACAAGTGAAATAACTGTATAGTGGCTACACAGAGTTAGTCAGTATAAAGCTTTCATCAAAATATGGTAGAACTTGCTATTTCTTTTTTGTGCAGATGCTGGCTAAATTGAATAGGACATGTAAAGGCTAAATACGCGTATTGTAATTCACTATTTGTATTTAGGGTATGTTGAATAGTGCAAGCAAACTCTTGTAAAATTACTTCGAAATGTGCAATGAAGTAATCGTACTTACTAAAATGTTTTTTGGAATATTTGTGAAATATAAGCCTTAGATCGTAAGCCCTACCATGCTCAGATGGCATCTATTTCTCCAGGTGGCCATCAAATTCAAAGTCTCTCAGCGGCAGAGCTGGTACAGTATAATGAAAAGGAATTTCCAGAAATCAGTAACATTTTTACCTCATAAAAATCTGATGCATTTGTTTTGCACTAGTTTTGCTGCTCGGAGACTTCGATAAAAAGACCCTAGAGATTCTGTTCGGGATTTATTATTACATTGCAATATGATTTTTAAATAATGTCATTAAAAATCCCACACACACCTCGTTAAAGTATAACGTGCCATTTAAGGGTCGGAGATCATATTGAGCTGCTTCCTCTAGCATCCAGATAATTTTCACTGCACCGTGCCCATTTTCACTTCGTACCACTGTCAAAGTCATTTCTCCGGCTGGGTCACCAGTTGACTGAGGTTCACTAACTATTACCTTGGTAAGAACAGGAGAGAGAAAAGTAGAAAACCATTAACAAATTTAGCATGATGTATTGCATAACAAAAAGCATTATTTAAAATGCATGGGTCTTCACTTACTAGGAAAATAAATCTGGAAAAAGATAGTTCAGTGTACAGTACTGACAAGGTATTCAGGACTGTATATAGAATTTAAAGGCACAAATCATTTATAACGTAAAGAAAACGGAGATTGTAACTTGCTCAAGGCCATGACATGTTAATTTCCTTTCCCATCTGCAAATATCTTATGCCACAAGGGTCCTTTGTCACCAGAAATCTGCTCCAGGGAACCTCTAATTTAGGTCAAATAAAATTCCACTGAATTGCGTAAACACGTTGAGAGGGATTGGTAGCTATTAGTCTTTAAACAGTTAATTTCATACATCGTTCAAAAATAAGAGGTCATATTAACCACTTCAATGCCAGAGGAGCCTACTGGGCCTACTGGCAGCACTGGAATTACATGTTGTATGGTCATCAATTACTGAAATGATATTGTGTTAATGAACATGAATTAATAATAATATATCAATGAACTGTAGAAAACAGCAAGCATCCAGAATTCACTGACATCCCTGTTTATGTCATAAATCAAAGCAGCTATAGAACTATCCTACAAACACATAGACACTTGCTAAAAATGTTTAAATCCCCCTCTTAATACAATAAAAAAAATAACAAAGCAGCAACACTTTTAATTCAGGGCAAAACAGGTAAGAAATATTGTGATACGTCAATGTCATTTGATACACGATGAAAATGCTTCTGCTAGCAGTTACAAATACTGTTTTCTTGAATTCAAACAGTACATGGATCCCATTTAATCCTGCAGTGTCAATAATCATTGTGACAAGCCTATTAAAAACATACCATTGTCTTTTCAAAGCCAAATAGTCCTAATGGGGAATCATTTGGTGGAATGTTAACCATGACTGTAGTTTCATTCCCGAATCGGGCACCTTCTGTCAGTTGCTTCAATGTGACACTGAACGTCTCTATAAATTCACCTAAAGCATCATCCACTATAGCAATCTCTATAACTCCTAACGCCTGCAAAAAAGAAAATAATATATTATGAAATGTAAATAAGATTTACCAAGTACTGTATATTAGACTTGTAACATTTATTTATAATGATAAATGGCATAAAGGTCTCAATGTTTTGCAGTTTACACTGCTTTTTGATACTTCCATTCCAATGTATTAATTCAACATAGGACGCATGTCACTGCACGATGTCTTTGC